>NC_056727.1:996743770-996771270 GCF_019279795.1 Protopterus annectens | reverse complement strand
GGGCATGATGCTACTAAGGGTCCGGGTCATACCCGCCTGGGTTACATGATCATTGAGCTCTTCCATGTCGCTTCTCATGTAGTCCAGGGAGGTACATCTCAGGTTATTCACACCAACATAAACAACAACAGAGTCATAGTTGTACTTGTTCTGGAGTGACCTGAGTGCTTGTGTTATGTGGCGGATTCTGGCTCCCGGCAGGCAGCTAACAGTAACCTTCTCTTTGTCCAACCTAGTGAGTGGAATGTCAGTGTGCCTGACTATAGAGTCACCTATTACTAGTGTGGTAGGTATGTTATTTTGCCATAAGGGCTGTGATTGTGCGGCACACTGATTTTGTGTTTTATGTGTTGTCTGGTTTGTGACAGGAGGTGCAGGTTTTTTGGGTGTCTGCTTTGGAGGGCTCTGATGCTTTTGCAGGTTTTTATTTAGAGCCTCCGAGTATGATTTCATGTATTTATGTGTATTTTTTGCCAGTGCTGGTTTAGTATGTCTATGTGAGGCTGCAGGTGTGGTGCAAGTGTCAACCTTCTCCTCATGACTGCCTGTTCCAGTCTTGGGTGGAGAAAGCTTAGCCTCCAGTTTAGCTGTATAATTGCATCTCTTGCATATGTTAATGTTTTGTGGTAGGAGGAGAGGGTTGTCTTTGTACATGAGGCAGTTGTAACATTGCCTCAGGATACCCAGTTTCACCAGCTGGACTGGAGAGTATACCTAAAATTGCCCTTTGGTCATGCCTGAATAATAGGGTGAGCTGCTTAGTCACTTGGTGAGAGTGAATAATGAGCCTTGCCCTGCTGGGCAATCAAGTATCGGGGTATATTAATGCTTGCTATTAGGTCTGAGCAAGTGCTGGACAGCAGAATGCTTTTTAAGTGCTTAGTTGAGAGTTAGACTACTTTCAAGGGAAAAACTGAAGAGGAGACTTGGTGGAGCCGGGAATAATTTAGCTCTAGCTAACTGGCACTGCCTGGACATGCAAAACTGTGCAAATGTGGTTTTTACAGCAGAGAAATGAAAGAGATAGAAATTAACCCAAAATGGCCTATAAACTACTAATGTCTGGGCTGAAACCACTCCTCCATTCACAGATGGCTGCTCAAAGCTCTGTCTCTCCCAAGTGAACAGAGAAACCTCCTTCTATCCAAGTAAGGTATGGGCATCTCAGAAACTTGTAATGCAGCCCTGAATTCAGCACTAGCCTGAAAAGTGGACTATACTAGCTTAGAAAGGTGGGAAACAAGGAAAACATTTTTTGAAAAGATAAGACAAAAACAGTAAAAAATACACTTAAAACAGCCTTAAACGACTACAAACAGTAAATACACTTAGAATAACAGACACTGAGCCTTCAATCAGCAGTTTCCAACTTAGAAGGATGTAAGATACCTGTCCTGCACAACATTGCAGACCACAAACCTTCTTAATGTAAAACAACTGGTCTGAAGCCCAAGTGCTTAAACCAAAATGCTTAGAATGATAGCTATACTTTAATCAGGTTACTACCAAGCAGTAATAAATACAACTGAATACTTTTAAGAAGGCCTGGATTACTGCTCAATTTATACAAACAAAGCTAGATTCAGCAGATCTGGATCTAGTCTATGCTACAGCAAACAAGGTGCACCAATTTCAGTAAGAAACAGTTCAAATATGCAGGCATTATAAGCCTTTAACCAAAAATTCCCAGCTCAGAAGGGCAGAGTCCAGCCTCTCCTCCCACAAGAGTGCAGACAACAACCCTTCTTAATGTAAAATAACTGGCCTGAAGCCCAAGTGCTTAAACCAGAAGTAATACACTTTTAGAATAACAGACACTGAGCCTTCAATCAGCAGTTCCCAACTTAGAAGGATGTAAGCTACCTTTCCTGCCACAACAGTGCAGACCACAAACCTTCTTAATGTAAAACATCTGGTCTGAATCCCAAATTCTTAAACCAAAAGGCTTAGAATGATAGTTACACCAAGCAGTAATAAATACAATTGAGTACTTTTAAGATGACACACAAGGAAAATAAAGAATAAAGTAGGAAGAAACACAAATGCAGTAAAAGCAGATAAAGTGCAATTTTTTTTTGAGTGAGCAAATGAGATGGGCCCAGGAGGAGTATCCAAATGCAAAATGGTGGGCAGTTTCAAAGCCACCAAGATTAACACCAAAACAAAAGCATGGAGGGTGGGCGGGGAACTAACTGAAAAAAACAGAGCCACAACTTCCAGCTAGATAGTATTCAATGCAACACAAATAAATCAATTTAAATGCTGTATTAGTTGAAAAAAGTACAAATAAAGATTTACTTAAATTCACTTATACATCCAATTGATTGTAGGTAGGTCTTAGATGGTCAAAGCTCAGCATTTAAGCCGAAAATAATCCAACATGTACCACTTATATAAGGCAGAAACCGAATATCAATGAAGTGAAACTACCTCCACTTATCACTGGCTATGCAGGAATTCTAACAAGCACTAAATTCTAACAAGCATTAACTGAAAAAACAGAGCCACAACTTCCAGCTAGATAGTATTCAATGCAACACAAATAAATCAATTTAAATGCTGTATTATTTGAAAAAAGTGCAGATAAAGATTTACTTAAATTCACTTATACGTCCAGTTTATTGCAGGTAGGTCTTAGCCGGCCAAAGCTCAGAGTTTAAGCAGAAAATAATCTAAAATGTACCACTTATATAAGGCAGAAACCAAATATCAATGAAGTGAAACTACCCCACTTATCACTGGCTATGCATGAATTCTAACAAGCACTAAATTCTAACAAGCATTAACTGAAAAAACAGAGCCACAACTTCCAGCTAGATAGTATTCAATGCAACACAAATAAATCAATTTAAATGCTGTATTATTTGAAAAAAGTGCAGATAAAGATTTACTTAAATTCACTCATACGTCCAGTTGATTGCAGATAGGTCTTACTGGTCAAAGCTCAGAGTTTAAGCAGAAAATAATCCAAAATGTACCACTTATATAAGGCAGAAACTGAATATCAATGAAGTGAAACTACCTCTACTTTTCACTGGCTATGCAGGAATTCTAACAAGCACTAAATTCTAACAAGCATTAACTGAAAAACAGAGCCACAACTTCCAGCTAGATAGTATTCAATGCAACACAAATAAATACATTTAAATGCTGTATTATTTGAAAAAAGTGCAGATAAAGATTTACCCCGGGATTCATGAAGCTTGCACCAGGCGCAGGTGTAGCATAGGCGGTATAATGCCAAATATGGCCGTCGAGCAATTCAGGTACGATCCAATTCCACATGCACTACTGGCATATGCCAGAACTGGTAAAAAACGAGCAAAACTGAACAAACTGATAAAAAAATAAACAAACTGCTAGTAGAAACCAGACTTTAAATCCTGAACGCAAGTTTATTATAAATTATATATGCCAGAACTGCACAGCCCTCGGCTTAGATATGCTAATCACCCCATGCGCAGTGCCGCACCATGCAAATGAAGGTACATAGCGATTCATGAAGTGGTGTAGGCGTAGCATAAGCCCACAGAAATGTAAACCAAAAAACATGGTTAAAATTTTCCCAAACAGAACATCAGAGCTATGGAAGCGGACCAGACTCATGTATTATAATGTTAACATATGCCAATGGCTAAATACACAACACCTAAAAAACAACATTTAATGTCATGTCCACAGTAACGCAAAGTACAACCGCAGGGCATGTGTGTGCAAACTGGAACACAAAGAAAATATATACAAATGTCATAAAATCGCAATGTAATACAAATCAGGATTTCACCATAATACTCAATGGTATGCATGGTACACCACAACTAAGCTGCAAGGGTTGGTAAGGGTCTGTGACAGTGTTCGGCGTTGTAACTATGAATTAGTAGTCAATGCCATGCAAATGAGGCAGGTAATACTGAATCGCAAACATCCCGCCGGATTAAGGATGTACCATACGGCGCAGAGCTATAACACCAAGGAGTGTCTCAGAGGTATACATGACATCAGCAGTGGGGTGTGCCACCGTAGCTGTAAGCACATTGGAGCTATGCAAATCTGGCCTGGCCATTGCTAAGCAAAGCCGCAGGACAGGGGTGGGGAGGTAGGTATAGTATCGTTTAGCTGAGAGCACATATGGTGCCTGAAAGCGCATGTGTACGGGGATGAAAACATGCCCAAAACCTGGTAAGCGGATGCACGCGCCGCGAACCATAGCACAAACAGGAAGGTCAGGGGAAGAAAAGAAGGAAATGCCGCAGTAGGGTAATTGGAGTACAACTGAGCAATTAACACCTATTAACTCACAGCAGGCAATCAACGGCAGCTGACAAGTCTGCTTGCAGAAACGTGCAAAACAGGATAGGGGAGGTGTCGGATTGCAAAGAAAGGAGAACTGTCATAGCAGGGCAAAGCAAACCTACTGTAGACCGGCAATAGAACACATTATGCAAGATAAGCCAGGTCTAGGAAAGTACAAATGAAAGCAGGCTGCAGGATGCATGCCAGAAAATGGTAGGTGAAACGTGAAAAAATGTAAAGGGAAGGGCAAGAGGTTATCCACGGCAGCCAAATGTAATTCAACACCAAAGGCACCACAATAGTAGTTCCTGTAGTAAAACACATAAGGTACCCTGTAGCTACGATTGTACATACACACCCTATGACATTATCAGTGTTCACAGCACAATAGTATAAAGTGTGAAAGCACCCTACACACACCTGTGTATTCCCAAACACTGCACCATAGGTGAAAACACATGGGGAACTTTTAAAATGTACATGTTGGGAGCTGCCATAGCTGTGATTCATCACCATGTGTTAGAGACTGACGGTGTTGTGGAGGATGATGCTGACAACCACCGCAGGCCCCGGAGGAGGAGAAGAGTGTTCAGACCAAGGGTAACCTACCAGGAGCTACATGATCTGGAGATAGTAGAGTGTTACAGGGTGGACAGGGACCTCTTACAGCAAATAGTTGAGCTGTGCCAGCCACGCCTGAGAACCAGAAACAACAGAGGGGAACACATCCCAGTGGACACGAAGGTATGTGTAAGCTTGCGAATACTAGCCACAGGTACCTTTCAAAGGCCAACTGGAGATATAATGGGGATCTCACAGGCATCAGCATCCAGGGTACTACACCAGTTCCTGGATGCCATGTTACCACATGCCAATGAGCATATATACTTCCCCCAAACTCAGGAGGAGTTGGCCAGCAATATGTGTCACTTCCACCATGTGGCACACTACCCAGAGGTACTGGGTATGATAGACTGCATGCACATACATATCAAGTCACCACCCGGTGAGCATGGTAGGCACTACTTAAACCGCAAGGGATTCCACTCCATCAACTGCCAGGTCGTGTACAATGCCCAGGGTATTATCATGGATGTGTGTGCTGGCAGCCCTGGAAGCTACCATGACTCCCATATCTGGCATGCCTGACAGCTGTATCAGGTATTTGTCAGGGGGATATCCCACATGGCCACCTTGTGGGGGATGCTGGCTATGCACTGGAGCCATGGATGATGACTCCCATCAGAAATGCACACACACCCATGCAAGAACGCCATAATGAGGCACACACACAAACCAGAATCATCATAGAGCGTGTGTTCGAGATGCTGAAATCATGGTTCCATTGCTTGGACACATCTAGTGGAGTCTTGCAGTACTCTCCAGGCACATGTGCCCACATCTTCATAGTATGTGCCATGCTACATAATATGATCCTGTGGAAACAGCTGCAGCAGGGACAAAATGGTGAAGGCCCTCATAGCCCACCACAATTCCCAAGGCCATCACAGGCACAGAGGGATTCAGACCATGAACTCCCTGTGCCAGCCCCAGTAGGCAGACGGAGACATGCCCAATATGCCTATGCCTTGGCAAAGAGGGAACGTATAGCACATACTCTGACAGTGTAGGCCCCTACGGACTGACACACCTCTCCACCTGCACACACAGTAAAATGGATGGCACATACACACACAACCACCTGTAAATTGTAATGTATAGGTGGCCTACTGTGTGAATCCTACATAGGCAGCCCTCAAACATTGTACACACAACAGCTATTGGAACAAGGAATGTCAACACCTGAACAGTACATGCACCTATCAGCATATGTTGGTGCTGTGTGTATAGGTTCCTAGGTACATCGGTAGGTACACGCCCGTTTGTCAGAGGCCATACACCAAATGAGGCAAGCAGTGTCTGCTGTCACCACAACATTGAGTAACCAACTGTTGCTCAGTGGAGCAGAGGCAATCGTGGGATCACATGTGTGTAAACACTGTTCTCCACACACTCTGCACAGATTCCTTGCTGCATTAATGAGGGGCTCCACATAATGTAATCATGGATGTCGTGTCAAGGCATGGGGTGTACCCATGACAGGTATCCATCACCCCAGCATGCTCCACCTACAGTCGTTTGAAGGTGTAGCACATTATCGTGTGTGCCTCACTGTGATATACATACCCAATGCTGGAGCACATCCAGTAAACATCACATGGACATACCATTAATTGGACTCATCCATATGTAAACTAACTGAGTTACCCATGTGACTTGAAGTATGGAGTAACAGCCGTAGTATACTCCACATACAAAACGCCATAACACATGTACAAATCACAGTTACCCAAGTGGTAAATGCAGTGACCGTCGTGCATGTTCCCAGTCCCATGTCCTGTAAGGAATGTAACTTAATCCCGAAGGCACGAATAATGCATGTCGGATGCAGATCATCAGATCATGTTTAGCACACGTTTGTGGGAATATGCGTTACCCAGTGCTGGTAAGCATCGTTTAAATATGACTATACGGATATACACGAAACAGGGCTAAGCTTCTCTGAATATCGGGCAGATCATGGTCACTGATGTCCAGAACAGATGAAACCAGCATTATTCACCCCTGTACTAATAGCGCCTGTTCTGAATGGTAAAATGACCACTGCCAGGAGTAGAACACGCAATCATGTATACAATCACCTAACATTATGGTAGCCAAGATGTACCTATGGCAGGTATGTAATGTGACAGGTTCAAACACAAACGTGAGGAGTCCAGAAAAAAGTATACACTGACAAGTACACAATGAAAGGTGTAGTCTGCCTGTCACTCTCTCTGTCAGATATATATATATATATATATATATATATATATATATATATATATATAATACAGATAGAAAGGGTGATAGAGAGATATATGTTGATATATACGGATTCACCGATATCTGCAAATATATAGATAGGTCAAAGACATGTACACAGCCATGGAGGTACAAATAAATAGGATACCACCAACTATGGAATGTGTCACATACCGACGCGTAACCACGAGGCTGAAAGACCGAAAGAACACAGTACCGGAACACTAGAACCGCGAGTAATATTATCACGATATGAAGGGACATTTAGATACCGCTGCCGGTGTTGCGATCCACATAGGTACTGTGTTCAACTGTGTTTGTGATTGCCGTAGTCTGTGTATGTGTGTGTTGAGGGTGCTGTGTGTGTGTCCGTGTGACTGTAATGTGTGTGCATGTGTCTGCATCATGTGTCTGTTAGTGCCAACTCAGAAGTAGATCATTACAGTAGGTGTGGTTATAGCTTGCCATAGGCATACGGTTACCACCTGTCCCACATTAGGAGGGACAGCCCCTCCCTGGGCAGTGTCCTGACATAAAACATTAAAAAGGGCAAATGTCCGAGATTGTAGGACATTATTATGTCCCATATATTATGTAATAGTTGCATTAAATAGTTATGCCTGTATGTAAGAAACGTAAATGTTACATGCAATATGATAAGTAGCCAAAGTCCTACAACAATAAGTATGTATTGAGGATAAAAGTATGTGCTATCCTGTGTACTGACCGTGGGTATGTGTCGGCCTGTAAACACTGATGTGTGTCCCGCAAGTGTCCCACAATGGCCATTTGAAAAGGTGGCAACCCATGCTAAAGAGGTTCAGTTACCAACACAACTGCAATGAATGCAAATATCTGGGACAGAAATACACGGGTCAGCTGTCATTTAGTAACATCCCTTTACATATCGCTGTAATTCCGGAGGTATGGAAGTATCAACCTCACCTGCATACTATATAGAAACCAATTAACAATGGCCCAATGTATATGCCCATAACAAAAGTCTACTAACTGATAGGTCTTTAATTAGGGAAGGAGCCCAGACACATATATGGAATATGTAGAAATGCAAGCCCCACATACCTGTATATGCTACGTACACCCACCTACATCCCCCACACACGAAACTATAGCAATACAGACTGTAATTACAGCACAAACATCCAGTCAGTCAATTACATCTGCAGAAGCATTAACATACCTTGTGAGAGACACATTTTAAAGGCGCCATGTGAAATCATAGCTGTTGTGTAATGGAACAAATGGCAATGTTACAGGTTTTGTTTGCAATAGTCCCTTATCAGACGGTTGGGATGACAGCTACACTCACATGTAGAACCACATACTCTAGCAATCGCACACAATCAATGGGGGACATGAATTCAAACTATCTATGTCTCTACACATAGCAGTTGCAATTAAACACAACAAAACACAATACAGGCCGTCTCCCCAAAGGTAGGGCAAATGGGCAACGCCCAAGTGGAGAATTCAATTATACCCCACTGTTGCCATGTAATTGGCAAATGGAGTAGCTGCACAGCTGATCTGCAAGTAATAATTCACTCAGGAACACTAATTGGTGGCAGGAAACCACATGTTACAGGTATCGACGTATATAAGGATGACTTGCCAGACATTCAAACCGTATGCTCATACCATAGAACTGTTTAAACAGAGAGATAGTTATGAAAGTCCAGAATGATAACAAGGTATGTAGAACACTCAGTATGTAAGTGTATGTATAGCCTGTTTTGTATTAATTATGTTAGTGTATGTATAGCCTATTTTGTATTAATTAAAAGTGTGCGCAATGCATAAAGTGGGAAAAGGTATTATGTAGTGATGTCTTGCTGAGCATAGTAACGCTTGTAGAAATTGTATGTCCTGCAGTGGGCCACAAGGTAAACATCACAGACACCACAAGGGATGCTACATGAGGGCTTTAAACAGAACAATTCCATACCACCCGCCGTCAGTGGTAGGGTATGTCCAACAAGTACGTGCCATAGCAGGGGATAGTATATGTTGATATACTGTCACAGTAGGCATGTGTATGGGCATATAACGACAATGACATGTCTAAGGTGGTCCCGCTGTGCAAGTATGCTTTGCATTATGGGGTAATATGTAAAATATGTGTAATGTACAGTATTGTAGGTAGATATGTCAGATATTCTACACAGCATAACAGGCATATCATGCATACCAAAGGTATCGTCTATTGGCATGTACAATATACAATAACAGGATACATATGGCTTGTAGTCATGGGACACTGTAACAGCATGATAGCTAATCTAAATGGAAGAGCTACTCAATTAACCATGCACAAAGGACATGTAATAGCTTCACAGGTTCATAGCGGGGTACTATGCAGTCTGGCAAGTCCAAGCCCAACTACAGTGTTTACACCAACGGCACCTCTCTAGGGTAGTGTCCTGTCTGTGAACAGCAGAGCCATGTGTTACCTGCACCTCTGCACAGTACAGCCACTGCAGTGATCCCTGGCGTACATGTGTGTCTCCCATCCACCAAGTGAGGTATCACATGAACAGTGCTACTGAGTGTCCCTGCGTGATGTACATAGGAATCATGTTCCAAAGCATGGTGAGTGTCTGGTTTGGGAATGTAACCTTCAAGCACATCCCACTCATCATTGCGTGTGTGCACATATCCATGAGCATGTTGCTCACAGTGGCTTTTGCTTATGTTGCTTATGTGGAGTATATCCATGAATATTGTTGTGGACATGGGCCCTGTCTGTTCAGCAGAGGTCACCCCTGAGTATGTAGTAGGCAAATGTGTACAGACGTGGTGTCCGTAGTTCTGCCGCATACGTCAACCATCAGAGCTCAATAAACGGCATGGCGTGTTAATGTTGTGGTATGTAAAGCCATAGCTGTTCTGTAAGGTACACCCTAAATGGGGTGTCATACCCTTGAATGTGTGTATACATCTGGAGTTCAGAGGTACAATGGGTGCCTATTTTCCAGCTACAAACCCAGTACAGATAAGTGTGGCCACATAGAAGGATTTCCACACCACAGTGGCAATATGGTTATCAAAGGAGTGGGTGCGACATACGTGTGTAGTACGATCACGTACAATGTGACATGTATGTAGGGGACTACCACCTATGTGATAGTCAGTGGGTGAATGGTGTAATGCAAAGGGGATGTTCATGCACCTTGTGTCATGCAGCTTGAGGCCATGATATTGATATCAGGTATCCGTCACAGATACACCCTTATGGAGGGAGTCAGTATCAGCTGGTGGATCAATCATGGTGCTTTGTATGCAGTTGTCTGGAAAGCTAGTCAGGGAAAGTTCCTCTATGCTAGCCTGTACCTCAGGGAAGCGTATACCGAAAATGAGGGTCCTATGACTGAGGACTGTGGTACGCCAAGTGTAACTAAAATACAGTAGGTACTATGGTATGCTACCCTCATTGTGTGTGTCCTGTCAGTGAGCCACTTTGCATAACATCCTGAGACATAGGAGTCGATGTGCAGGTGGATGTGTATGTTGTCAATACCAGAATGGAGAACGGTGCTGAAAGCCAATGAGAAGACAATGTAGGCTGTGTGGACCCCCTTACCGTCATCAACTACCATGTTAACTGTATCAAAGGAGTCCACCAGGTGTAGGAGCCATACTCTGGCCCTAACAAGTCCAACCTGGGTGGCATCAAAGGACTGGAGCCCACCAATGTCTCTGTGAATGACTTCCATGATGATGTGCCCCATAGCCTTGCAGAACAGTCCAGTCAGGTGTATAGGGCAATAGTCCCTCTCGTGCGTTGTGGCACCACCTGTGTGGAGTGTGATAACTGTTGATGTGTGCCATTCAGGGGCCACAATGTTTGATACAAGGCTATTACTGAATATGGTGGCCAAGTGGGGAGACATGTCATTCAGAGGTTTGTGTAAATCACAGCCTGGGATGTTGGACGGTCACATGGAGTCAGTGTTCCAGGCCTTATAGAGTGCAGGTTAGTACTGTGTAGTTGTGACCACAGAGACACCACAATGTTCCTGCATGGATTGTGGCCCTGTAGGGAGTGAGAGGGTGTAATGTTAGCATTGAACCCATCCGCCAGCATGTTGCCAACATCAATTGGTTCTGTAATGTTCCTGAGTAACTGTTGTATGTCAGAGCAGATGTGGTTATTGCCATTGACTACTGACATACCTCCATAATGCCTTGTGGTACACCCTGGAACGTGTTGCAATAATGTTTACGTAGCTAGGTTCGGAGTATGTGATGAGGGATCCCGTAGCCCTACTGAGGCTGACCAGTGAGCTACCCCACCCATGGGATTGTACTCCACTTTGCAACAGCCTCCACCTGTTGTTGTAAATTATGTCCATGGAACTGGACTGCCAGAGTGGCGTCCATTATCTGGTGGGTACCATCATGGCTCTGTGTGGAATAGCATCATCCATGCAATCTTGTATGTGCTAATGAAGTGCACTGGGGTATGTTTCAGCGTTTGTATGTGCATTGTCCATCTGCACGGGTGTCATGATGTTAACTACTGCTGTCATAAGACGTCTGTAGTAGGCGTTGTAGTACTCTTGTACTGTGTATGCTGTGAAGGGTGTGGTTCCGGGATGTGGATAACAAGGGTGATTAGCATATGTTCGGAATCCACCAATGAGGGGATAACCCCAGGTGTGGAACACCAGTCACATGTTGGTAGTGTCCATGTCTAGGATACTGTTGGTCTTGGAGGTGGTGTGTATGGGTTGATCCAGCCGAGTGGAGGTTATGAATCCCAGACAATGTTGGCCTAATGTGTCGGTACATGAGTGGCTATCCCAGTTAAGTGTGAGGTAGTGTCAGTCTCACATCAGTAGTACCTGCCTGAACCATACTGTCCAGTACACCAAGAAATAAGGTCTGATAACCGTGGGGTATGTTGTTGAATCTGTAGCATGTTACAATGTGTATAGCAGTTCTGGCCACAGTTAGTTGCACGTGGAGCACCTCTGATGCATTGTGCTAAGTAACTAGCCAGGATGTGTGTACAACATAGTGGAATATGGGAACACCTCAGCCGTGGGTGTGCCGGTCCAGGTTACATGACTGAAAGGTGTGGTCTGTGTATAACCTGTCATTGCAGGTGTGCTCTGCAGAGCCTAGAGGCAGGTCCCAGTCACTGCAGAGATATTGAAGTGGTCCATTATAAGGAGTGCCTTGCCTGCATGCATCAGAGATGAAGATGTCAAGCATTGCTTCACATGACCCCATGTTTTGCTTGCCTGTTCCCGTTCTGGTGGTGAATGTTATTGGAAACTGTGCAAGACAGGCAGTATAGAAGCAGCAAGAGCTTTACATGTTATCTGTACACCCAGGGCTGACAGGTGCAGGTCATCTGTGCTAAAGCATCGTGTTTTGTTGACCATGTCAGTCAAAGCGGACAGATACCAGATGCCTGTGGAATGACAGCAGAAGCATAGGCAACTGTTGAAGTGACACAGTCAGTCATTGTACAGTGGTATCAGGTCCGGATGAATGCATAATGCTCCCCAGGGCTTGGCCCATACTCTCAGGGCTACAAGACCGGTGAGCTATTGCATGTCCCTGCACATGTAGTCTGTGAAGTTGTATCTCAGGGCAGTCGCACTAACATGGAGAATGACAGTCAAATTGTACCTGGTGAGGTGTGGCATGGGTGCATAGGTTATGTTGCAGAACCAGTTACCCGACAGCAAGATGTAAGCAACTATTGCCTTGTGTAGCCTGCTGAGTGGGACATCAGTGTGACTGCCTACAGAGTCACCTATGACTGGTGTGTTGTGTATGTTATAACACCCTATTGGCTGTATGTGATGGGCACACATGAGTCTGTGGGCTATAAGTTATTGTTGCTGTGTTTGGTGATGGGGGCTGCCTTTGGTGCCTACACAGAGTATGGAGAGGTACTGCACAAGTTGTACTCATATGTGTGGCCTGTGGTGGTGGAGATCTTGTGAGACTATGTGATGAGTAGGGTGTGTTTCAAATGTTACACATCCTCACATGATTGTCAGGTTCAGTCAGGGTTGGTGACAGCATTACCCCCAGCATGGCTGCATATGTGCATCTCCCACAGACTGTAGTGTTGTATGTTGGGAGGTGAGCATTGACTGTGTACATGAGACAATTGCTCTATTGCCACATGTACGCCATATTCATCATATAGACAGGCAATAGCACTGGTACGTGACAGTTGGACATACCTGTATATACAACCATGCCTCACAAGATATGTGAGTTACATGTGTACAACAGCTGTTGTACTGTAAACAAGCTGAAATGTAAGGACAGACAGTGTACTTGTGAGAAATAGTGTGGAATGGGTGCTATATTAATCAGTAGCTCATTAAGTGTTCAAGTTCTGAACAAATGCTGAGCATGAAAATACAATACAGATAGGGTGTTGGATAATATCAACCCACAAGTGGTGACAACAGTCATAATTGGTGGCACTGCACTATTACCCTGCTGAGTATGGTCTGCAAGTCCATGAACCATTATCAATGTAGATGTTAGCAGTACAGATGTAGATGACAGTACGGATGTTTGACTACACGTAACTTTGTATGTCACAGGAGTGTTCTACCAGTGGCCTGTTGACAGAATCAACACTACAAAAGGTGCCAGAGTGACATGTGCATATCACACCAGTGCCAGCTACAGTAAAACAGGGTTAATGTGTTGTACTCCCCCCTCATTGTAGCCCATACCACACAGACAAATGTGAGGCATCTGTGTATGTAAGGATGTGAATGGCCATGACCTATGAGCAATAGCTGTCTCAGTGTTGTAAACAACATACAGAATGGGCTTTGTGAGTGAGGTGTGTGACATATGTGCACATTCTGACAGATGATACCAGCTTTGTCACCGCTAGGTGAATTTCCCTGTACCCATTAACTACCACCTAAGCTGCGGTCAACATTATGGACACTGTGTAAGGGATGGTGCTGTGCAGTTCACCTCCCTAAGTTGGTGACATCTCCAGGCCTCTTAGGTAGTCATACAAGGCACCCATGTTATGACAGGGTGCCATCCATAAGCATGGAGATGATCGGACAGGCATACTCAGCACTCGGGTGACCAATATTGGATTACATATCACCATTAAGGGGTATTGGCCATGCGTGGATGGGCGATACCAGCCTTCACAATCCTCACCTCCACTATGCAGCATGCTGGCTACCTTGCATAAAGACATGTGCTACACTATGATGTTGGACATGCTACATGTACATATCCTGATCTGAAAGACATACGTCATGGACAGCCACCGTCCTACTACTAGGATCACCACATGCTGGACAGATCCCTGTGCCATACATGTGACATACTCCCGCCATACCATGCAACCCTGTCCATCAAAGCTGCACATGTCATCTCTGTCATACATGGTGTGATGACCGCATGGTAGATGTATCATCAACTGTCTGGATCAGTAATGTGGCACTGATGCACCTCACGGTGGCAAAATGGCTGTCGGATACAGCTAGGAAACCTTGTTAGTACATGCTATAGTTGATAACCATCCCTGCGAATGACGTCCGACTAGCCATTGTCCCATGTCTATCACATGTGCAACACAGGCGATCCGTGGCAGGATGTATATGGCTGTGCCATGTCAATGTATATGGCAAAACACATGCATGTAAAGGTTTCCATTCGTATGTGTGCATTGTCACTGCTCAAGTCCATTAAGGCAGTGTATGTGTTGATATGTGACATATACACAGCATCAAGGTCAACAGCATTACTGTGGACACATCCAGGCATGTGCTGATAGGTAAGGACACCAGTGCAGGCAAACAGACATGCCCACATCAAGACAGCATTCACATGGAGTATGAACAATGTAATGAGGTGACACACATATATGGTGATGATATCCAATGCATAACAGGTGTTACATGTGTGTGACACAAACATGTCAGTCATGCCAGTGTCATGATGATTTGCAAAGATAACTGTGCAGATGTACTAGATTTGCTAGAAATGTATGTGCAGTAGTATCTCTGTATATCTCTGATACTGTGACCTGTCACCATCATTAAGTCTTACAGATAATGCCTCGTTCATGCCTGCCAGTGTACAGCCACCGGGAGGATGATGTCCTCATCCCGTACCTCCATGAGAACTATGAGGCATTGTTCAGCCATGTGCCACAGCATGCCCAGCAGCGTGATGACCTGTGGCAGGATCTTTGTAGGAGGGTGAATGATGTGGGTGGCCATAACTGCACCTACCAGCATGTGCACAGACCCTGCACGGACTTGATACGACATGCAAAACAGCGTGCCACTGCAATCACCAGGGAACAAGGTGGAACAGGTGGTGGGCCACCAACCAAGCCCCCACTCACACACACCGAGGAACTACTGGCCAGTCTGGGGACACCCTCAGAACAGCATCCACAAACACTAGCTGCCATCGTGGAGGTGGGTGTCTCCCAACTAATGAGCCTGGAGTTGCCTGGTAAGTCAGTACTGCACATATGACTATTATATCCCATTTAGTTGCATGTGTCACTGTACATTATGTAATGTAACATCATATGCAAGGTATGTTGACACACATGCTGCATACTACAGTATGCTACCCTGTGTATGTACACATGTGCATACTATATGCTATTGTACAGGCAAATGTGTTAACATGCACAGTGCACCCTGTGGCTGTCATACAGTCATGGATAATGTTCAAACTGCTGTGTCACCCCTATACAGGCACCTCTGGTGTGCCGCACAGACATCAGTCCATTGCAGGTGAGACTGTCATCAGTATCAGGCATGTTAAAGCATAGATCTGTTTGCCATGCGGCCAGTTAACACTTGTACACTTGATGTTCGGTCCAGTCAAGATATACAGGTCGCATCACCCATCATTTACACTGGCTACCCATGTGCAATATATACAAACAAAATGATACACCAACATGAAATCACAGTATCTGTCATTGCTACATGTGTGGACAGCTGTGCATACAATGGTGAAGGTGTTGTACAATGTAGGCATATGTACTATACATTGGAACAACAAGTGTGGTACGCAAACAGTACCACACAGTGAGCTGGGATATGGGCAGCCCACAGGAGTCACCATTGTGTTATATGCCCCTGCAATGGGTGCACACATTGTGATGTGCCATCTGACATGTCCCAGACACGTAGTGTTCTGGCGCAATATTGTCACACTATCCCATAACACATACCCCACATATCAAACATACAACCCGTTGTCTGCATAGCCCTGTGGATGGTGACATATCTGACATCTATGGGTGTATGTCACATGGGACAACACAGACATGAGAGATAGATGGCCATCACAAACATTTGGCCAACACATGTTCATACATGGCCATGGGGGATGGCCAGAGACATGTAGCCACACAGTAGATGTGATGTGTATACACCTTGTTGCACATTGTCCACACGTGGTCCAATTATAGCCTTAGTTGACTGATTATACAGTTGATGTGGTACACTGGACATCCTAAAAGCCTGTGCACAGTTAGTGGAGGTGTCACTTAAGTCTACCATATAAGATGTGTTGAACATCACGACTGTGCCATAGCATAACAGTAGTCACCTGTACAGCTTCCACAGACATTGACACCACATCAGGCCACAGATACTGTATATTTCCCTTGCTGATGTAGGACATCACCATTAGCTGTGCACCTCGTGTGTGTGGTACATCAATGTCACGTGGGACATGGTGAATTGACAAGTGTGCTATGTGTGGACATGGTTGCCAGGCAGCTAAGACTCTGTAGAAGTTGTGCAGGGGTGTCAACTGTAGGTCCTCCAGTGACCTGTCACATGACACAGCATGGTTTGGTGTGTATACACCTCAGCATCGTGGGTCACAATCCACAGTTATGTCATGGGTATGCATGCAGTTATGGCTATGCAATGTGTGCATATTATGCACTGTATATCAATATAGATGCCTCATGATGCCATGCAATGGCACAGTGTCTGTACTTCACACTGTATAGCAATGTAGATGGCTCACACTACCCTTCCATGCTCATGCACATTTGCTAAACATGCATTCTATCTGTAGGTCATACAGACAACACTGCAATGTGATGCCCATTACAGCACTGTACATGTGTCAGGACACCATTGTGTCAGACATGTATGCATGTTAATGCACATGTCAGCAGATTACATGTCAAGGTCACATCAGCCATGTGTACTGTTAACCTGTTCTGGTCCACATGGTGTATCACGGGGATGCATGCTTACTACCATGATTGTGTGAACTGCATGGCTACTGATATGACACCTAATTGCTGTAGTGTGCACCCCAGGGAGGTATGCTAACTAACACTATTAATGTCTGAGCTGCATGCCATCTGCTGTATCACATGCATGCTGCATGCTGTCTGTCAAATCACATGCATGGTGTGTCTGTGTGTGTGTCTATTGTAATTTAGAGTCTTTCTTTGCATTCACAGGTGATGTAGGTGCGTTACCCTCCTGCGGTTCATCTGATGTTAGTGTCCACACAGATACTAGCAGTGATGAACATATGCATGAGGTACAGGTAGGGTTGTCAGGGGCTGAATCTGTGCCAATGACTGCCATCCCCCCTCTTCCTGACACACAGTTCTGCTTCCAACACATACCACATCACCAGTGGCCATAGAGGAAGGACAGTCAGCGTCTGTTAGCGTGGAACAGGAACGTGTGGTGGCTACAGACGGTGTGTCTCCACACCATGGTGTCAGTGTAATGACTGCAGATGTGCCACACAGGCATGTGGCCGGTGCTGCTCATAGGAGGACCTCTGGCAGACATGCACCTGCAGGACAGAGTGCAGTAGCTGGTATCACCAGATGCATGTTCCAGACTGTAATGGTGGCACAGGCATGTGCTGAATGGCAGAACAGAGAAGGGCAGAGGCTGCAGAGGGCTGCTATCCGTACTCTAAATGACAACATCCAGGCATTGGCAAATGCTCAACAGCAGATTGCTGATGTTCTGGACAGGTGATTGCGTGACATGGTTGGAATCCTTGACCATAGCATGGCAATCCGTGAGCATGAGCTGTCTGTGCTGGAACATCTGGTAGGTGTGAGGTGTAGGCCATGTGGACGTAGGCCAGCTACACCACCTAGTGCAGGTCAACGTGAGTGTGCCACCTCACATGGCCGCTCCCATAGTGCCGGTAGCAGTAGCAGTGCAACTGGTGCTGTGCTGTCCACACCAGGACACAGCAGGCCACATGAACATGGCCCTGGATGTTCCCAGTGGGGACATGGCTCCAGTGGACATGTGTCGTCGGACAGTAGCCATTCCGTACCTCTGCTTGGTAGTGCCCGTGCAACCCATGGCAGGCACAAGTCACGTGGCCGTGGCCGGACACAGTGAGCTGTACATCCTGGTCTGTACAATCTAGAGCTGTCAATAATACCCCTGTGTAGGCCTCACAAAAGGCAGAATGGTATGCACACATACATGCACACAGCAAACACAACTGTAGGGCACCACAACACCCACATGCATACTGAACAGACATGTCCAATCAGATCACCAGTCCTTACCCGCACACATGATGTCATTCACTGGTGCAGCCTATGCCCCTGGCAAACATTATCACCCTGTGCATATGATGAAGCCTGTGCCGCATCCCTGTCATCCACACCATCGGTGCAGGGACATGCTCAAATGGTCTGATGCACAGGGTGAACAGAATAGTGAGAGAAGTGTATATTACATTAGTTGTGTAAGAATAGTGAGAGAAGTGTATATTACATTAGTTGTGTACTGTTGACAGGCATCAGACATACCATGTAGTACAGGTTTAGCATGCATTGTTATATGTTCACAGTATGTGTCTCGGTAACAACAGTAACAGCATGTTGGTAATGATGCCCTGGTTCCCTCCTTATGGTCTACTTGCATGTGCCTACAGGTAGCAGTGTTTGCAGTCTCCCATGTGTAACTGTGGAGTACTCACAGGCATGTATGGCAATATCAGCATGCTATACGTAGCCTCAACCTGACTGTTGGAAAGGCTAACATACCACAGATGTCCATGCATATACTGATCCAGAAGCATGTGGGCTGTTTAATAGGCTACAGTGGCTAGAGACCTGACATCCATACCAGGTCACATCACAGGTATGTTGACATGATGCAGGGGTTGTACACAGCGGTCTGGCCGATGACAACATTAGAGGCCACCTGATAGCATGAGGCCTCACTGTGTAGCAGTAATACCCTGTCACATTACAGGAACATGCCCACATTCACGGGGATCAACAACACTATAATGCACACTCCATAGTGTTGAGGTGAGGACCCCTGCCTATGTGGTAATCACCCTCACAGTACTGTGCACCCACACAATGTGACACAGAGGAAGAACATGTACAGGTAGCCAGTACGGCTGTGACCGATGGCATCAACAGGGTAGTAGACTGAATCACCATGAGGGGTTAGGGATCCTGTGTGTTCTGTATGGTAGCATACACCCTCACTCCATGCACCAGACAGCCATACATACATACACACACACACACACACACACACACACACACACACACACACACACACACACACACACACACACACACACACTGTGGAGACCACAAATGTCATTCACATACGGATAGCTGATATGTGTGTGATTCACACACCACTCCTGCCTATGTCATGCTTCCCACACTGCAGTATGCACAGATCTCTACAACAGTGTACAGGGGTGTGTAACAATTGGGATGTATTCCCCACCATATGTGGCATATATGGTCACACAAGCAAACACACATGCCAGTACTGTGAATGATACACCTGCTATATGATGATACATCTGACAGACATGCAGCAGTATTGGCCGCATTATGTGTACCAATGCTACCTCCGGCAATTGTGCTGCTATATGCACACGGGAGAATGTAAGTGTTACAGGTGTCAAGTGACTTACAGTTAGTAACACCTGACCGCTGTGTAGGTTTTATGTCTTCACCGTCAAGTAACAGTAACATAGTGTACTATTTGCACATGTAATGGTAGGATGGCGTGTGACACACCTGTGAGCCATCCCCGGCAAACATCCATCTGCACAGGTGGATCACCACTTTATGTACACACATCCATCCATACCTGATGTACATCCTACCATACTGTCAGTATTTCACCATATACAGGTGTCAATGATGGGGCGGCATTGCAAATGCATGTTGTAGTTAGGCACAGATGAGTTACATACATCAGCTACTGCACATGCATGGCAGCTGCATGCACACTACAAATTGTACATGTGTTTTGGTCCTGCATGCCTGTCATGTAGCCATGTTTGTATGCATTGCAATTGGTGGACATGTGTGATGTTATACATAACACATGGACTGTTGTATGATATGATGGGTGTCATGGGTAACTAGTACAGAGGGAATGTGTCCTCAGTCAACATTGCTACCTCATGTACTGTTAGCATTCAACAGCCATGGACCCACCTTCCATTTGCATGCGTGTGATTGCTGTAGCCACTTGTCTGCATGGAGGACAGTAAATGCTATGCAATGTACATATGTGTTGTGTGTGTAGTCCATGCACATATCCACTGTGATTACATGTATGTCATATCCAAACATGTGTGTTCTTTGGTGTACAGCGACAGTCATCTGTCACAGCTGTGTAAGACCCAGGGCCCCTGTTATGTGTAGCGCTGACCTGGTTATGTACAGTGGTATCATTGCAATGCATATCACATGATGGAATCCTGTTGGTATATGTGTAGTCTGCACAGTTGCTGTAGACCTATGTACAGTCTGCTGGTCATGAGTCACACAGTGTTGTGGTAATGTATGGCTGTGTATTGCTGGTCCAACAACATGGTGATGTCTGAGAGCTACATAGTAGACTGCAGTGTGTACCTCTGTGATCTGCACCTGAGACATCTGTGAAGGCTTCTGAGTGTGTACTGGTCAGTATACACCATATTGTGCCCGTCCGTATTTAGAATCCGTGTGCATGCATGATGGCCCTTTACAACTGCTACGTGTGTGAGCATGCCCAGCATGCCATTGTGTAGATGGACACACAGTACATTCCAAACGGACATGTGATACTAAGTGTGTGGGCATACCCAGTGACACCTTGTGTCAGTGATGTGCCTCTGTGTATGGGCATGGCCATTAACATCCTGTATAGCGATGGTGGTCATCCAGGCAAAAGATGCCCATTTTCCACGTCACGATGGATGCCTACATTGAATGCACTGGTAGACTGTCTTGAAGGGTGTACTGTCTGTGGTGCATCCCATATCTATGTAGTGTTATTGTAGTGCTCCGTAGATAGGCAGTTGCCCCAATCACACCACTGCCGTGTGTTTGTCTACGTCTACCTTGGGACAGTAATATGCTTTTAGACTGCACACTCTCTATACATTCCCTATCAGCGTCCTTGCCTTTGTGGATGATATCATCCACCTAGAAGTATGCCTCTGGGAGTGCTGTGTTCAGTAATCTCGGTAGCGTGTTCTGTAACTGCATAATGTTGTAGTGTGATAAGGTAGTTAGGTGTATGTTCGACTCCCAGCCATGCCAAGTGTGTGCCTCTGTGTGTGTGTGTGTGTGTGTGTGTGTGTGTGTGTGTGTGTGTGTGTGTGTGTGTGTTTCCAGCTGCCTGTGGACAGAGTAATGCTTTTAGATGGCACACACCACATACATTCCCTATCAGCGTCTTTGCCTTTGCGGATGATGTCATCCGCCTAGAAGTATGCCTGTGGGAGTGCAGTGATGCCGGAACTCGGTAGCATGTTCTGTTACTGCATAATGCTGCAGTGTGGTAGACTAGACAGGTAGATGCTTGATTCTAGGGAATGGAAGGTGTGTGCATGGAAGGTATGCCGTATGTGTTGGTATCTGTGGGTGGCTAGCTGCAGGATGTGTTCAGTTTGTTTTGTTGCTGACCTATATAGTGTCCACAGCCCGCATATTCTGCCAAGACACTGGGTTGTCAACACATACAATCACCAATAGGTCTGGTGAGTAACTGTCAGCAGCCCTACTCTTACCCTTGCTATGGTCTGACCCGTGTGATGCAACATAACACATGTGCCTTGATATTAACAACACTACATGATGCAGGTGGCATATGTAGTTTCCTTTCAATTCCTGTCTAATGCATTGCTGTCATGTGGTTCACTATTGTGATATAAATGCCATATCTACATATGTGTGTACATGTATATGTGTGTATGTATATATACATATATATATGTCCATGTATATATGTATACAAATAATATATGTGATATATGTAGATGTAGAGGTGGACATAGATGTGAACATATGTCTGGGGACATCAGCACTATTGGCTATTTGTGCCGGATGATCTGTACGTGATAACCTGGGATCTATGTATATCTGCCATGGCGTGGTGTTAATGCACATCGTCTGTGGTGTGCAGGGCCATGGGTTGTAGTTGTGTAGACACCGGTTATTTTGTTGCTGGGAAGACCAATGGACATTGAATATGGTGATGGTAAGGCACCTGTTGCCAGTTGTGTGTGGATCTGAGCGACACTGAGCAGTGGTTAATATGCTGGAGGTTCGGTATGGGTCATATAACTATTCATTAGAAGACTATACTATGCAGATGAGGTTGACTATGGTATATCACACTTACCACCAGGGTGTGCTGCTGGTCCCTGGAGTGTATGTGTGTAGTCACCCAGCAGGTCTCGAATATAGTTGACAGCATGGGAGGGGGGGGTCAGACATACTGTATGTACATTGCAGAACTGTGCCTTGGGAGTGCTCCTGCCTTAGCACACCTAAGCTAGGGGTGTGTCTAAACCTGCCTGGTGACATTGGGAGGGATGACAGCAGTGGTGGGGTAGTCAGGGTGTACAGGCTGCACAAACAGGTGCTGATCAGCACAATCAGCTGATGACATGGCCAGCCCGCACATGAACAGTACATTAATGCGAGCAAGCAGCATACACACAGGTTTTGTCCACACTCTATACCACCGGTGTATACCTGCAGGGACATTTCATGACACAGTCCAACCAAATGACATGGGCTGCAACAGGCAACATATACCAACATGTGCAGGAGGCTGGGGCAGTGAGGATGTGTATGCTGCCAAACAACCCTTACTGGGGTGACATAAGACTTTATAGACAGAGGGTGACTTACCAGGGTCTACATGGGCTGGGGATGTTGGAGCACTATGGGGTGGACAGAGACCTCCTACAGCAGCTTGTTGACCTGTGCCTAACACATCAAACAGGCCGAGGGAAACGCATCACAGTGGATACCATGGGATGTGTTGGCTTAGGTGTACTAGCCACAGGTACCTCACACAGCAAAACTGGGGATATCATGGGTATCTCACAGGCATCTGCATCCAGACTATTGCACCAGTTCACAGACGCCATGTCAACACATGCTAGTGAGCACATACAGGTCCTTCACACACGTGATTAGTGGACCAGCAATATGCATCTGTTCAACCACATGGATGAGTACCCTGGGGTACTGGATGCTATAGCCTGCACACATAGCACCACCTGGGGAGCAGGGTAGGGCCTACAGTCAGTGCAGGGGCATACCCTCCAACAGCTGGGCCATATGCGATGGTCAGGGCATGAGATTGAATGTGTGTGCTGTCTGTCCTGGAAGCAATGTTGTGTCCTATATATGGCGTCTGACACAGCTGTAGCACACCAATGCCTATATGGACATCCCCTACAGTCTCCTAGTGGGGGATGCTAGGTAAACACTGGTGTAGTGGCTTATAACACCCATCAGCAATGCACACACACCTGAACACTCACACCATACTGAGGCGGATGCACAGGCAAGACATATACATGTGCATGTGTTTGGGATGCTTGGTTCATAGTTCTGGTATCTGGACACATCTGTTGGGGCTCTGCAGTATTCACAAGCTACATGCATACAGGTTGTTATGGTATTTGCTATGCTACACAATGTTATCCTGCAGTAACAGTTGCAGCAGGAACAGCATGGGGCAGGGCCACACAGCCCAACACCACTGCCAATGCCTGTACAGGCACAGTGCAACTTGGTGAAGGAACTACCTGAGTAGGGCACAGTCGTCGAAAGCCCGTGCACAGTATGACCTGCCCTTGGCAAAGAGGCAACACAAGGCATATGCACTGACACAGTAGGTATCCACGGATTTCCCCTCTCTGACCCACACACAGTACAATGGATGCCAAACTGTGCTCGGCCATGTATGGCAGGTGCACTGTGTGCATCTGACATAGGCAGCACTTCAGCACCATCCTCAAGTCCGTAACACAACCAGGGTATGTCTATTGATCTAACAAGTGGCAGTTGTATTAGAATGTGTAGTTACCCATTGCTATGGTATGTATGTGAGCATACAAGTGACTGTGGTGGCCAAATGTTAGGGCAGCAGACAGTACACATCCCTAGTGGCACCGTGACCTCTGTAGAACATACGGGGGTCACAATGGTAGCCTGTAGTACACAGGGTGTCATAACCCACTGCAGATTATGGGCTGACCATCATGTGTGTCCATACAGCCCACACACGTCCCATGCAGCTGGACAGATGTGGACCAATACAGACAAATGATATACGATGGCCTATGGATATGCCCAGTGACTGACCCCAACCCCCTATAACACACACAGACAACAGCAGGCCAGGCTGTTTGATGTAGGTTGTGTAATAGGACGTCCAACACCACTGTGCTGGTAATTAATGCTGGGAACTGACATACCCTGGTATCCCTCCAACCAGCAATTTAGGTAGGTCCACACACTGACATGGAGTACCCGGCAGACCAGTACATTAGTGGCAGATGTGTACAACTGTTGGCTGTCACCCCATCACACCTACACATGTGAGAGTCATGTGCACCACCCACGGTGCTGTGTAGGACTGTGGTTGCATGTCCCCCCATGCTATACAGACATGTAGCAACTGTCAATGCCACATGACCATTAGCTACCCTGCAGACACAGCATGTCACCTGTCTGTGTAGAATGGAGGTCAGCAACACAGTACTAACTATCTGGACATGTGACACATGCAATACAGTTGACCATATTTTGCATGCTCACACACATGACAGCATTGTCAGTCTACAACATGCATAACAGTCATACTGGGCATGCTCACACACTGAAACACAGGACGGCCAGGCGTGCACACATCAGTGGTCTGGACATATCTGCCAGTACATTGCTATACTGTTGGATGTCTGCGCTGTATGGTGTTTACGGTCTATTGTCTGTACATATGCCATGGTCTATTGTTAATTCACATGAGCTATGTGCACAGGGTACTTCTACCATCACATGTATAGGGCGGTTCTTTGTTTGCGGACAGGCCAACGCCTTTGGCTACAAACCAGGTAAGGCACAGTCCAGCAGGTGGGAGCTGTTGTGCGTGGGTTTGCACAGTGTTAAGCACTGCTGACCTCTGGTCACAGCACCTTATACACGTTTAGACTCCACATTTCTTTGACAGGGCACTACTGGCATACTGGTAGACAAACACGCTTACAGCCACTCGCTCTAAGACATTTCCGCTTACATTTGTCACTCACGCTGGGTGTGTGCGATCCCTTGTGATGCATATTACATCAGACTACATGACTACAGTATCGGGTATGTGTAACCATTTTGCGATGGCAGCCGTTCGACTGTACTGACTCGGCAGCCTGTCCAGTGACATAATCATATTATATGCGTGTTCCTCATACAATCTGCTCCCATCTGCCTGATACATGGGAACTGATACTCTGCAATGCTGACATGTGACTTGAGTTCGTTAACGCAGCTGTCTGCCGAGTCATGCTACCGCACACCTACTGCACGTTGACCACCTTTCAGATTGCATGACGGGAGACTGTAGGAGTGACACCTTTCCCACTTTGCATGGGACAGTCCCTCATCACACATCACATGTGACAATACCAGAACTCTCCACCAATCGGGGACACATTTCTGCAGAATCAGGGACAGGTCATGAAAAACAGGGACACTTTTACAAAAGTAGTGCTATTAACTTGACACATTGACAGAATCAGAGCATATGATTTAATACACATATTCTGAAGTAACAGTTGTTTATAACTCTTACTTATTGTCATTAGTCAGTAAGTGTAATTCACCACCTTTCCTTCAACAGCCACTACTTTTAGGAGGGATTAAGAAGGACACAGTCAGACTTTCAGTCAAACCCAGGGACATACCTGACATTCAGGGACAGTTGAGTGGTATGGACAATAATCTAGCCATTGCAACTGTCCTGATTAGGGGACCTTCTCATGTTGTAGGTGTCTGTACTGGTTGCTTGTTACAGGTCTTGTATACCTGACATGTCGATATGTCATATGTAGTAGCATAAGCAACTATACTGCTGCTAGACTACGCTTTGATATGTATATTTCTGTACTATGCATGGCTGTAAGTATGTTCTGCCCTGGTACACATGACAGTTCTACAGAGAAGGTTCCACTTTGGCCATTCAGACTGGTGGCGGCCCTATATACCCTATAGGTAGAGCTATCACATGTGTCAAGGCAACACATACCCACAGTATACCTCTCAACTGTCCCTGATTTTCAGGGCCGTCCCTGATGTTGACTCAAATTTTAACTCTGTCCCTCTTAATCCCTCCTAAAACTAGTGACATTTGGAGGAAAGGTGGTGAATTACACTTCATGAATAATGACAATAATTAAGAGTTACAAACTTCTTTTACTTCAGAAAATGTGTATTAATTCATATGCTCTGATTCTGTCAATGTTTCCAGTTAATAGCTCTAATATTTTAAATGTATCCCTGATTGTCCTTGTGTTTTCTTGACTTGTCCGTGATTCTGTTGAAATTTGTCCCCATTTGGTTGAGAGGTCTGACCCACAGCCAGTAGTACACGGACGACTTCCACGGTTTGCATACGTTAAGGTTATTCATGTAGCATTATAACTGATAACACTGTTTCCTATTACATGTAGCTGTTACTGATACAACAAATTGATGTCTGACACCACTACACACACTATATAGCCTCCATTCCCGAACTCACAGGCCATGTGCCATAACTGTCATTTTGCAAGATACCACTGCCCAGACGGGTGTGTCCCTTGCCGGCGTATGGGTGTCTAACCTCTTCTATTATGCTATCATCTACCTGAGGTGGTCAGCAACTTATGCACTTTCTGTCAGTAGCAGAACTCAGATACCAATGGGTGTGAATGAACACTGTATCAGGAACAATGCATAACACCCTGCGGGACACATTTAGATGATCGGTTCTATTAACCAGACACATTCACAGTCACAGAAC
>NC_056727.1:996636270-996738770 GCF_019279795.1 Protopterus annectens | reverse complement strand
GTCTTCCATTCTAATGTTTACACAGGTTACTTATCCCATGAGGGATATCCCAAAAATTGAACAAGACCAAAACAAGACAAATACCGACCAATCTTCTGGCGTTATGGAAATGTGCTGGGGGTTTTACATGCAAGGGATACATTGTGTACAATCCTGCAACTGCCTAGGGTGACACTACCTACTACATATGCGTAATGGTCACTATGTGTAAATGTGGCTGCACCAAACCAGTAGGCCAAGTATGGCTGGATTTGGTGGACATTCAGGTAAGGGAGCGGGTTGTGTAATGTGGAGTGGATGCTGGGTAGTCCATTATGCATCCAGGTGTGTTGCATTTGTTATGGCCAGTTCCATCAGGACCAATCTGTGGGTTTGTGCCGGCGACATGTCTATACATTTGTATTGCACATTTCAATATTCATATGTTTGTGGGATTGTGTTCTACAGTATGGCCCGTCTGGTTGTATTGCAGCTGTTTATACATGTTTTTGCATTTCTTTCAGCTTCACCCACTGCCCCTCATACACCTCCAGTTCACCTATTCTGCATACAACACAGTATCGCCTTGGAGGATTGTACCATTACCCATCCCCCACACACATATTCCTCACACCCCATACATCACTGCTTTGGTTGTTGTCCCATGACACGGCCAGAGTAACACATTGAATACCTTACATATGTCAGGTACCTGTATGGTTGTGTGGACTACCCTGCCATGTTTGCTTTCCACATTCTATACCTCACACACATAGGTACACGCCCATACTTAACTTTCATTACACGGTTGGTATACCGGGGTACTACCCATTCACCTGTGACACATCCTGACAAGTTCGGCTTGTACCGCTGATTTGCGGATTTTGGCAGACTGTTCTAATCATTGGTAGGATGCCACCTTTTCCTATGTCCAGGATGGGATATATTCCATACACATATCTGATTGTACTGGACAGCATGTACCCACAGTCGATGGTATGGATAATAATGTTCCTTTCAGCCTACATGTTTCCTTATTGTTGTAGCTGTTTATATGCTCCTTCTGTTTCGTTTACATGCTTATTCTATTTCCTGTCACATTTGGTATGTAAAATATGGACATACCTTTTGTATGTGACTATTACATGCCTTGTGGGATATGATTCGGACATACAGTCGCTAGATATGTACATTTATCGTGTATTTTGTTAAGGACACAACTGCCCAGCTGTGTACACTCCCTCACATTATGGGTCAGCTGGTGACCCTAACCATTGGGCTGGATGTACCTACTGGCGGCTCGCTAACATATGATGCATTTCACTTCCACTTGGTATAGCTAACTACACTGTGTTGGACTACGGGCACACGGTTTTCCATGTCATTTGTTCGTGGGATAGGGACCCGTTATTCCTTACCGTGCATTTGTGTTTGCTTCTTCATTTTGTGTTCGCAGGAACTTTCTTGCATGCTTTGCATACGTTTCAGTATCTACGGACACTGACAGATGTGATTACTATCTTGCAACTTGTTATATGCAAGCATTTTAGGTTGCACATCAACAGCTGGCATTTCCATGCCTCCGTGTGGCACTTCGACACACTCTATGCACTCGCGCTCCTTTCCTGTGCACGTGGCTGTGGCAGCGGCACAGCTTCATTAATATGCATTTGGCACTACTGTGCCATCTTCACGCCACACTGTCGGCGCAAGCCTACCGCCGGCCTTGCGCCAAGCTTCATGAATCCTGGGGATACTTAAATTCACTTATACATCCAGTTGATTGCAGGTAGGTCTTAGCCGGCCAAAGCTCAGAGTTTAAGCAGAAAATAATCCAAAATGTACCACTTATATAAGGCAGAAACCGAATATCAATGAAGTGAAACTACCCCCACTTATCACTGGCTATGCATGAATTCTAACAAGCACTAAATTCTAACAAGCATTAACGGAAAAAAACAGAGCCACAACTTCCAGCTAGATGGTTTTCAATGCAACACAAATAAATCAATTTAAATGCTGTATTATTTGAAAAAAGTACAGATAGAGATTTACTTAAATTTACTTATACATCCAGTTGACTGCAGGTAGGTCTTAACTGGCCAAAGCTCAGAGTTTAAGCAGAAAATAATCCAAAATGTACCACTTATAGAAGGCAGAAACCGAATATCAATGAAGTGAAACTACCCCCACTTATCACTGGCAATGCAGGAATTTTAACAAGCACTAAATTCTAACAAGCATTAACTGAAAAAACAGAGCCACAACTTCCAGCTAGATAGTATTCATTGCAACACAAATAAATCAATTTAAATGCTGTATTATTTGAAAAAAGTGCAGATAAAGATTTACTTAAATTCACCTATACGTATCCAATCTTATAGCCTCATAGTCATCTCTTAATAAATGATTATAGCAGCCATCTTTATGAATGGAAGCTACTGATACTTTAATAGATAATACACACAAATATGATCTAAGTGGTCAGAAGAGGTAGATGCTTGATATTGGGAAACAAAGTCCAGAATAATAGGTCCCTTGGTGAGGGTTGTAATAATGTCTCTTCTATATCATCGAGAAAAACAAAGGGGACATATAAGCTAAATAAGTGTTCCAGCTGATACAGGGGTAGATAAAACTGCCCAATGTATGTGAATCGTTCACATCTAGAAGTACCAAAATCTTAACCCATGGCTTCTGTCATCACGGTAGTTTCTGAAACAACGAAGCGGATCCACTTGTAAGACAGCTAACGATAGTATCATATTTAGGCAGGGGTGGTCAAAGTTGTCAAATGTTCTGGCTAAATTTATGACTGTAATTCTTATAAAAAGGATATGATTTGTCTTGTTATATGGCATCAGATGGGAGCCATAAAGTTACCGAAGTCTATCTGCTTGCTTTAAAACCATGTTATTATTTTATAAATGATGCCACTTTTGCATATGAGCTACTCTAGTGCTAGTAGTATTTAATAAAACTTGGCTTGGTAAGGAAGGGTTAACATTTGCCTGTAATACACAAGAGGGGAAGGTGATTTAGTTTTTGGGAGAATAGTATCGATGACTTGCTTCCATTGATTTTGCTATTTTGTTTGCTATTAGTTTTTGCAGTTGGTTATTTACTGCTGCTCAGATGAAATAAAAAAAAATATTAAAGAGTGAAGGGTGGTAAGGATGAATTGTTTGGATGACAGAGTGCCATTCCCTTATGGGTTTGCAATGAGCATGGGTTAGCATGAAGACTGCTGTATTTTCTGTTTGTACCATGTATTTGTCCTATGGACCAGGCCATCACTTACAAAGGCCCTTGGACTATCCCACTTACCCAGTTAATGAATGAATGAATGAATCAACAGATACTGCACGGTCAACCTTGTGATAAAACTGCATTTGTTTCTAAAAGTATCATACAGGTATTAGCTGGGAATCTAGTTTTTTTGTTTCACAGACTTGATATTTTGCTGGTTTTCTGGAAATATTACACAGGAGAATGAAAGACTTATTATCAGTGCTGGTGTTTGACTCCCACTGGACCATGAAGAATCACATGGCTTTACATAACTTTATTTATTTATCAGGAAAGTCCATCTTAGAACAAAGCCAATTTTCAGCAGAGGCAAACACTCCAGACACATGTCTTTGTAACGTGGGAAGAAACCGGAGTACCCAGAGAAAACCCACACAAATGCAGGGAGGACATGCAGACTCCACACAGAAGGCACTTTAGACAAGAATTGAACTGGAGAACCTCTTGCTATGAGGTGACATTGCTACTGCTGCACCACTGTGCCGTCTGTTTTTGGGGTTAGCTAACTTTGCTTTCCTCTCCTGCCCTCATGTGCAGTGGATGGGGACTTTAGACACTCAGCAGAGGCACTGCATCTTTTTTGTATTTTTCAAAGCAAAACAAGTCACAGCAACCACCACTCGGATTTCTTATTTTATTCCAATAAAAAAACGATAAATAGCAGTGAAAGTATACAAAAGATGAGCGCTTTCGGGCTGTGCCCTTCTTCAGATAAAAAAGTACTTTGACACTGTTATTTAAAATAGAGTGACAACCAATCATGTCCTAGTACTGAATCCACCTTTTCATGAGTGCGGGTTTTAAAGGGACCACCTCATTTAAGCCTGGATGTCTATATGCTGTCAATTCAACTAACCCATCTGGTTTCTTCTAGCTCTGTATCATTTACTATGTCCACACCTCTATGTCCCTTCCTTATATTCCCAATAGCCTTGAACTTGAAATAATGTCATTCATTATTAGAAACATGCCTAGGTAAGGCATTATGTTCGTTCCGTGTTCTTATGGCAGACAGATGATTTAAAATCCTGACCTTAAATTTGCAATTTATCTTACCTACATAATACCATGCACATAATTGACATGTCACAAGGTATATCAAATTATGGGTATTGCAATTCGCTCTTGCACCAAAATAATACTCCCTACCTGTGACTGGATGTGTGAAAATAGTATTTTTATCTATGCTATTACATGCTTTACAAGTCCCAGATGGTTTGGTACCTTTATTTACTATTATTTGTTTAACTACTTTCTCATTCTCATTGCTCTGGATATCCTTTAAGTTTCTATTCCTCCTAAATCCAAAGGACAGTTGATCCGACAATATCTTTCTCAATTTGTCATCTGGCAATAAAGACAGATTATTTAAATTCCTGATGTAAAATTTGACCTTTTTGGGGTTAGCTAACTTTGCTTTCCTCTCCTGCGCTCATGTGCAGTGGATGGGGACTCTAGACACTCAGCAGAGGCACTGCATCTTTTTTGCATTTTTATTTTTAACTTCTTTTGTTTTTGTTAACTGAGGTAGAACACTTTTCCAAATCCAATGTTTTTTTTTTCAGGCACAGCTGAGGAACAATGTCTGGCTGAATGACTTTCATAGAGTCACACAGTAGGGAAATACAGGCTTAGGAAATCAAACCCTGGACTACATGAAACAGCTTGTTAACAGATCATACATTGACCCTTTGCATTTTCTGCCACCTCTAATGTAATAAAGGGTACCAGTTAATTGAGATTAAGTCAAGTCTGAATGCTTGTTTAAGTGGTGAGCTGTGTTTCACTTGCAGTAATGTAGTGGGGAGTAAAACAAAAGTTGTTTCATGCATTTAGTTATACAGTCTTGGGCTGTATAGTTTACACTATCTTTGCATGGCTTTATGTTATTAGCTGGCTGGAATGTTTTTGGTTCATTCTGTCCTGATGCATAACATTTTTGCATAAGAATCCAGATACTACCGAATGCCTCTGGGATTGCTAGTTAGTGTTTTGTGCAGACAACAAGCATGTATGCAAGGATATGATGAGTAAGTTATGAGTGCCCATACAGTCCTCAAGGTATTGCTTAGGCAAGGGCGCCCGCAGGCAGGTGCACTTGTTGCCCCTGAAATCGGCTGACTAATGTTATAATTTTAAAAAGTGTTTTTTTTTTTTTTTTTTCTCTTTAAGAAGAAAGAAGTCCGTATCATCATCATCTTCTTCTCTAAGAAGAACGGCGGTCATGGCTGCTGACATCACACAGCGCATATTTTCAAGTTTTTGCGGCGGGAACACAGCCACTCCTAAGAAATTAATAGAGGACTTCCTTAGCGGACTGTTTTGGGATTAAGTTTCAACCCTGAAAATGTTGAGGCATTCACGTCCAAGTTTATTGTTGGTGAGGTATGGTAAATGCAAATTTTATCCAGAGTGATACTCCAAACTCCATCTCTCACATGCAGTACGGAACATTTTTATGTTGTCTCGAATCTGATAAATAAGATCAGACACATTGCACATCAATAGGCTGTTTGTTTAACTTTCTATAATCAGCTGTCAGCTGATAACTATCATCTATTTTTGTACTGGCCAGTAAAGACTTTTGGGAAATATAACTTTTGTAAAATACCTTGTGCATCTCTACTGTGTTTAAGGTAGCCTCTTCTTTAAATTTAAGGTAGCATTTTCTGATTCCCTTTTATTGCATATTGTATAACAGGTTTATAGAGCCTTTCCTCACCTTAAAAATGAGTTGGGTACTAACTCAAATCATTTTGTTTCTGGCAAAGATATTTTGATAGCAATATATTAGGTAAACAAATCCAGGGAAAGAAGTCTTTAGTAGTTCTACTAAGATATAATTTGATACTATATGTACACAGAACCTTAGAAATAACTTCTATACTGGTTCTTTAAGTTATTCTCTATTGCATTAATCAATGATATATCCTCTACTTTTAAGTATGTTGCTCCAGATAATGTTTTGCATTTGAGATCCAGAGACTCATCTATTTTTTCTATTGGGAAAGCCTTACAAGTGTATTGGTTTTGTTCCAAGGTGTAACTGGATGATATTGCTTACAGCGGCTCCTGAATCACTTAAGTAGGTACTTAGAGAACTCTTATCCATATTTGGGCATGTGATCTCCTATTGAAATCATCTTTAAGAGATGCCATGGAGATCATAAATCACAAATTAGAAAGGAAGGGATTGGCAAGTCTCTTTTTAAAAGAATCTAGCCTTTCCAAGAGGGCTTGAAATGGTCCTAGGCGTTCACTGTATTGTCCTTAATCTCCCCCTTTTCTTTTGCTTCAGTTTTTTTTATGCCTTTCACTATATATTCCCTCTAGCATGAGTGTATCACACCCAGCAACAAGGTGTGCAACTGTTTCCAATTCAGTTTTACAGAACTTGCATTTTGTTTGTTTCTCCCACATGTTCAATAGATTTTGTAAACCAATGTCTATGTAGTCAATTATCCTGGGCTACCATTATTAGCCTTTTATATTTTGATTTCATTTCACCCTGTACAGATGACCCTGTATAACCCTAGCCATGTTTGTAAATGCTTTTTTGCTGCCTTAAGATGACTTTTCTGTACACAAAACTCACTTCAAATTTTTGCCCAAATGTGATAATTTGTTTACTCATTTTGCTACTTGCATCACTTTTGTAAAGGCTTGATCCTTTCATTCAAGTAGTGCTGATGTAATAGCCTTCCATACACATGTCAGCATGCAGGTTTCATCATATGTACAATGCCACTTTATTCCACTTTGTTTTCTTCCATTTCTCTGTGTCAGCCTTTTCATTAAAAGCTGCCTTGCTGTATGAGTTGGCGTTGTCACCAGTACTTTGAATAAAGCGAGCAGTGAACTTTGCACAAGATGTAGAGATAGTAATAATGCACCAGGCTGGAGTGAAGTGTCATACATCTTTACTTGTTGCTGACTGAAGCATCCAACCACATGTGGCTGATCCTAGCACCCGACAGGCAGCTCACCGTGACCTTCTCTTTATTCAGCCTGGTGAGCGGGACGTCACTGTGTCTGACAATAGTCACCTATTACAAGAGTATCAGGTGTGTTATTCAGCCTTTAGGGCTGTGGCTGCTTGGCACACTGACTTTGTGGGCTATGTGTTGTGCATGTTTTGTTTTGAGTTAGCGTTTGCTTTGTCTGCTTTGGAGATCTCTGTTGCTTAGGTAGATTTGTGTATTTTTGTGTTTGGTAGCAAACTCAGACAGCCCTGGTTGAACTATACCTCTCAGTTGTCCATATCTTTGCAGAATGAATAGATATTTGCTTTATTTTTGGTTTGTTCCTCATGCAATGAAGTCACTAAATGACAGACATTTGAGTTTCAGACGTCATAACCTTCAGAAAAATGCATGCTAATGCAAGACCTGTTATTCTATCAACTGTCAAGTTTATACAAGAGCAATTTTAGTAGTGTTTGTATGTTCCTCCAATATATTTAGCCTTGTCCAGATTTCCTGCATTAAGAGGTTGAGAGGTATGTGCAAATCGCTTTGTAGAATTGGGAATATCCAAACCTCTCCATTGTCTCCAATTTTGGCTCAAAATGTTTCTCTCCCCTAATAATCCTTCCTCAAAATGGCAATTTTGGAAGAAAATGTGATTGACGTCTCCTAGAATAATGATGTTGGCTTAATGCATAGGGACACCATATTAGTTAGGAGATATGGACACCATTGTTAGGTATGACACAGTAAGGAGTTTTGTTAATGCTAAGTTGGATGCAGAGGAATTCCACGTCATTATCTCACCTAGCAAGTCTGGAGATTAAATGTTCTTTAAGAATATGTAGACACCATCACCTTTTCATCTCGGTGATAGGCCTGAACTTGTGGCAGGTATTGAAATCCTGGATTAAATGAGAGCTGTCATCGGTCTTGAACTAGGTCTCTGATGCATGTCTATATATATATATATATATATATATATATATATATATATATATATATATATATGTTTTCCAGGGGAAGCAGTGCTTGTAAGGAGTGAACTTTTTAGCTTAGGCTCTGAAAGTTATTTTCTAATTCATGTAGCTATAAAAATTCAGTATAAAAACTGTAAGTTTCTGAATGCAAACACACTAGTTAAGCAGCATCATGGTTTCAACTATATACATAGCCATGAGTTCCTTATACCTTTCTGTCAAAACAAATGCACACCATGGTCACAGAGTTTACAGTTGTTGTAACTTAATCTATTTACGTATTTCTTGCACTGAAGTTGAGGTGTGTGTGTGTGACAGAGAGAAATGCCCTAGTTAGCTCTAACAGGTGGAATTTATGTGCAACTGTTTTGTTTAGCAAATGGTATCATTATTGTGGTATAGAATTTTAAAGCAGTGTTAGCACAGCAGGTAGCATACATGCATCGTGATGCAAAGGGCTGTAGGTTCTATTCATACAGCATGTACATTTGTATTTTAAGGGGGTATGGTACTGCAGTTCTTAGTATGTCCTCTTTTGGATGAGACACCTAATAACTATGAACCTACTTTTCAGCCTGCCACCCATTCCCTATTGCAATATATCAACTTACCATTTATTTTCATGTAGCACATGCAATTTATTCTTCAAGGGCAACAGGCACTGAATTTGTAAATGAAACACTGAAATATAAAGTTCTTTTCTAGCAACAACCTCTTCATTGGTTTCAGATCTCTTTAATGTGGAATTATTCAGATGACTTTTACTTCTGCAGAGAGTCTGCATACTGATTGATATTGGTGCATTTTATGACAGAAGTTTGAGTGTTCCTTTATGGTTGAAATGTTCTGAATTGGGCAGGCTGTCATTATTGGTTCATATGATTTGTTTCATTGCTTAAAGGAAAGATACCCAGAACTATAAATTTAAAACTCTAACAAGTGGTGCTGTGTTATACAAGGGATATAATTCAATTATGTAGTATAATAAGAACTCTTGCATGTTTCTAAAAAGATGCATGTTCATGAAATGTGGGTTTTGATGCTGTTTCAGTGAATGTGGGTTTCAAAGGTAGAAGTTTTAATGCTAAGTCTGTTTTCATTGTAAGACTATTGCTTTGTTTAGGTTTAGTAAATGTCTATCAGTGTTTGTGCTATAAAATTTGAAATAAAAGTTGTAAGATTTGAACAATTTCTATAAAATGGGAGAAATAGCCAAGTAATGGGACACTGTTGTGCTTAGGTTCAGTAATAATTATGTATCTTCCATTATAAGTCTCATTATTTTACTTTCATGTGTTTTGGAAAGTTTATTGTTTCTGATATATATATATATATATATATATATATATATATATATATATATATATATATATATATATATATATATATATATATATATATAAATATATATATTATATATATATAAAGTCAACTGCAATAAAAAACAAGCTAGCCTTTTCACTGTGTAATACCTTAAATCTGCTGTAGTTGAAGCATAAAGAGTGAATGTTTTTTGTTCATATTCTAGTCTAGCAAAAATAATCTAGCTACAACTCATTTGTTAAATTAAAAATTGAAACAGGAAGCATGAATAATTATAGTCTAGATTTCTTCTACACTATGATTGTGAATTCTTAATTAATTTGCTCATAGACCCTAACAGAAATGTTCACTATTACTATTCTTGAAAAGAAAGAATAAAATATGCCATTTTCACACCCATATTAAACTGCAGTGATACTTTAGAACAATTACCTATTTCTCTGAACTGACAACTGTTAAGCCTTAAATAAGCTTTTGACATGAATCCATAACTAAAGAATGTGAGGCCTTTAAGTCTGCTAAATTGATTCTAACAAGCTAGTGGAAAAAGAAGTTAAATGAAGATTGCTCAAACACTAAATACTGCTAAAAGCTAAATCAAATAACGAGTAATGCCAGTGCTTCTACAACTGCACATTTTTTTGATATATTTATTAAAGTTTTCCAAAAACAGAAATACGAATACACTATCCACTGACATTAACTGCTTTAGTAATATTATTAAAACAGGAAACTGAACATAAGTATCCAAAACTGAGAATTTGGGGAACCCGTCTTGCCAGCTAATGAACAGCTTCTTTTGACAGATGTCACAATCATCTGCTATTGTGACATACCTCGAGAGCATGACAACACAGACATTTTAGTGGCATAATTAAAAAATGTGCAGCATTTTGCTACTGCAGCAGTGAATTATACCGTAGAACTACTGGAATCAACTTATACTGACCTCTCTTTTCCCCAGAAGCTGCTGTTGAATAGTGTGTATATTAAAATTAAACTAGATCATAACAGCACCAAGTTCTGTTTTATAAAAAAAAGTTCTAAGCTTGTTTCCTGCTTTTTCTGTAACTAGTCTAGTCCAGATACAGATTTGCTGTATCCAAGACTGTAAGCTTCTGAGTCCCCCCAGACCTTTCTGTGTTGGAGGGAAGCCTTATAGCTTATCAGTGGGAGTAGTAAGTAACACAAGAGGTGTGGTTTCTGGCCCAGCAATTATAGTTTATTGTCCGTTTGGGCAGTTTTTCCATCCCTTTCAACTTTCTGGTTTAAAAGCCCTCATTTACACTTGTTTCCCACCTTTCCTGTAACTGGTCTAGTCCAGATACAGATTTGTTGTATCCAGGAGTGTTTGCACGCTTCTTAGCCCCTCAAGCCCTTCTATGTTGGAGGGAAGTCTTCTAGCTTATCAGTGGGAGTGGTAAGCACTAGGTAGCCTATCTACCTGAAGAGTTGTAGCTGCTGGCCCAAAAATTGTAGTTTATTGTCTGTTTGGACAGTTTTTCCATCTCTTTTAACTTTCTGGTTTAAAAGCCCACATTTGGGCTTGTTTCCCACCTTTCCTGTAACTAGTCAAGTCCAGATACAGATTTGCTGTATCCAAGAATGTTTGTAAGCTTCTGAGCCCCCAAGCCTTTCTGTGTCAGAAGGAAGCCTTCTAGCTTATCAGTGGGCGTGGTAAGCACTAGGTAGCCTATCTAGCCTACAGATTTGCTGTATCCAGGACTGTTTGTAAGCTTCTGAGAGGTACCAAAAAGTCTGCTCTTCAATTTTTCCTTTAGATCTGCTAGTTCTCTTCTCTCCTAAACGTTTACTAGCTTATTAGTTTAGCACTTTACCAGACTTCTTGTAGCAATTATTGCAGCACACAAAAGTGCTACCAGCACTAAATGTTCTACAAGGAAACACCTCCAGTACTTATTAATGCCCACCCCTCCAGGCATGTTTAAAGGTCAGTTCCCTGTGCTTTGTCCTATTAACCTGGTGAACTTGGGCATCCTGAGGCAATGTTGCAACTGCCTCATGTACACTGCAACCCTCTCCTCTTAACCTCCCAACACTCAGACTTGTGAGAGATGGACTTATATATCCAAATTGGAAGCCACACTCCAGCCAAGACCAGAATAGCTGTTCAGGAGGAGATGATCAACACTTGCACCACACCACATGGAACACATAGCCCTCCAGAACACACACCAGCACTGCCTTCACATAAAAGCACAAACTACACACCCACCTTTGCGGATTCTCTCAATAAAAATCTACCCAAACAGCAGAGACCTCCAAGGCAGAAATGCACATGACCACCACAACACAACACTAATCACAAGACACATAACTCTCCAAAACAGTGTGCCACTCAACCATAGCCCCTAAGGCAACACAGCATGCCCAACACACTAGTCATAGGTGACTCGATAGTGAGGCACACTGATGTCCCACTAACTAGGTTGAATAAGGAGAAAGTAACAGTTAGCTGCATGTCAGGTGCCAGGATCTGCCACATAACACAATCACTCAGGTCCCTCAACAACAGGTACAACTATGACTCTGTCATTGTACATGTGGGTGTGAATGACCTGAGATGTACCTTCCTGGACTACATGAAAAGAGACATAGAGGAGCTCTCAGATTATGTAGCCCAGGCGGGTATGACCCTAGCCCTGAGCAGCCTCCTACCATCACTCAAAATTATACCACAGTACAAGCAGAAAGTTATTGATTTCAACAGTTGGCTAAGTTTCTGGTGTCATTCTAAGGGGATCCAATATTTGTCTACCTGGGATGACATGATTGACAGGCCTCTATGCTTTGCCAGAGATGGCCTACATCTGTCACACCTGGGCTTCCAGATACTGGCCAAGGCTCTTGCCAGCCCTATAGTGCCTTTTTAGGCAGTGTGCTAAAGATCAAATTGCCACTGTAACAGCTACAAACAAATGCAATCTGAGGGTCATGCTGCTCAATGCTAGATGTCTAAATCTCAAAATGCACTCCCTCGAAGCACTGCTTAAAATGGAGAGCATGAACATTTGTGCTGTAACAGAGACTTGGTCCAAGGCAGCAGAAAGCACCCCTGCACTACCAGGCTATAACTCATTCCACACTTTTCGGCCCCAGAACCTGGACCAAAGCTCCAAAGGCGGTGGTGTTTTCATGTTCATAAAGGATGCACACACCTCCAGACTGGTAGCCCAACATAATGCATCAGAAATACTTCAGGTGCAGCTAACATTGGGCAAGGCAGCGATCCCCAACCATGTCCCAAGACTCACACTCTACATTCCTAAGCACCCTGGAGAATATTAGGGTCCAACCTAACACTCTCATACTGGGCGACTTCAACTACCCCTCCATTAACTGGGAAAACTACTCATGTACCAGTACACTTGTCCAACGTTTCCTGGAATTCATTAATTCCAATGCCCTGGACCAGCTTGTTCTTACCCCCACTAGAGGTAGCAACTTCCTTGACATGGTCATTACTAACATGGGCAACTATTGCTGTACACCAATAACCAACTCCTCCCTGGTTAGATTAAATCCACATCCCTCCTACCCCCCCTGCAAATATAAGCACCATGAATAACTTCTCCAAAGCTAACTTTGGGCTCCTAAAAACAGAGGTGGCTAACTTCATGGCACCCATGCAAATGGAGAATAGTTGCATGACCGCTGAATCATACACTAATGCACTGTACAAACATGTACACAAATGCATTGATCTTGCAATACCCAATAGAACCAAGACACTCTCCTCCAAAAAAAGGAAACCAATCTGATGGTCCCCTGCCATAAACAAACTCTACAACAGAAGGAGAAAACTGATTCAGAATAAGGTGAAGTCCCAAGACTGGAAAAACTCCCTTATCAGCCTCAACAAAAAGTTGAGATCCCTCATCAAATCCTATAATGCTAGCTATGAAAACAGAATTACAGCAGATAGTAAAGAGAAGCACAAGGCCTTCTATAGTTATGTGAAGAATCTCCATGGCAATACCCAGATTTGCTCTGAGCACAATGGTACCTCCTATACTGAGCCAACAGATATTGCCAATATACTGGCAAACAGATTCAGTGCCAACTTTACTCCTCCCCCCAAAGGACTAATCACAACACCAGTAGATTACCAGGCACCCAGTATTACTGCTAAATAGCACTGTCCAAGGCCAAGAATACAGCTTCTATGGGACCTGACAATATCCCTGGCTATGTTCTGCATGAACTACAGAGTGAACTGACACCTCACCTGTGTGCCCTGTTCAATCACAGCCTCACCTCAGACTTTGTCCCTACCAAATGGTGCACTGCTACAGTCATCCTTCTCCACAAAGGAATGACTACAGACCCTGGGAACTATCGTCCCATTAGCCTGTCGAGTCTGATATGCAAAGCTATGGAACACATCATCATGGACCTAATAAACAAGGATATAGGGAATCTCCAAACTCTGGATCCCACTCAGTTTGGTTTTGTGATGGGTAGATCATGCCTGCTCAACCTAGTCGACTTCTTTGAGTCAGTCACCAGAGCTGTGGATGAAGGCAAGGGGGTTCATACATACATACATATATACCTTGATCTGGATAAGGCCTTTGATACTATTCCTCACTCATGAATCATAGAAAAACTAACTAAGCTAGGCCTCAACTCCTATATCACTAAGTGGATTGCAAACTGGCTCACAGATAGAACTCACAGTGTGAAAGTAGCTGACTCAAGTCAGACTACCGACCAGTCACGAGTGGAGTCACATAGGGTTCGGCCCTGGGTCCTCTCCTGTTTGGTATCTACTTCTCTGAAATCCAAGTCAACATGAAGGGACACTGGCTGACAAAGTTTGCAGATGGTTGCAAATTGGGAGCTATTATTAACTCCCCAAGTGATGTCGACATCCTACAGAAAGGCCTCACTAAGACCGACTGGTGTTGGAACCAGGGCCTTAAGCTCAATGCCAAAAAATGTGTCGTCATCCCCTTTGGGAAAAACCCAGTTCCTATGAATTACCACATCGATGGTAGGCCATTGAACAGAGAAGGCATTATAAGAGATCTGGGAACACAGGTTGACAGCAACCTCTCTTTTGACCACCACATTGCCACTGTGATAAGAAAGTCCTTCTATGTGGCACATCTCATTGCTAATGGTTTTGCATCCAGGAAGAAAGATGTCATTGTCTCCCTGTACTCTTCCCTCATTAGGCCAATCATCGAATACAATGCCGGTTTACCTTTAGAAACTTGAATCACAGTGGTTCGAGTGCTCATATGAGCGACTCGAAACTACAAAAGTGTAAACATTGACAGTCTGTAATGTTTGAAAAACAGCAAATCAAAAAGCAGATTCACTGTTTTTCAAACATTAATGCGAACAAAAAAAAAAATGAAGTGTAAAACAGGGGGGCAAGCCCCACTGCACCCCCCCATGTGGGGGGGGCTGTGCCCCACACCCTCTCCCTACTTTATTATTCTAACTCCAAGATCACACTACAGTGGGGAAAAGAACCATTTCCCGATCCCCACTATAGTGCAATCTGCCCCAGAATGTCGAATGTGCAATGAGCGAATCTCACTGTGCATTCGCTCATTGCACATTTGAACCTTTTTCCGTTTGGCGTTTGCAAATCTTGCAGACTGCCTTTTTCACAAGTGCTGTTCGCCTGTGTGCAATGCACACATCTAAAGGTAAACCACAATGCCCTATTTGGCAACCTCACTAGACACCTGCAACAACTGGAGAGGCTGCAAAAGTACCTCACAAAGAGGATCTTAGGCCTTAAACACTTGTCCTATATGGACAGATTAAAAAAACTCCAGCTATTCTCTGTCTCATATCGGCTACTTAGAGGTGATCTCTGCTTGACTTACAAAGCCATGTCTGACCCAGCTTTGTTAGAAATGGTACATCTAAAGAAATCCCAATCCTTTGCACCATATGCTCCAGAGACCTCAACCTCATTACCACAATCAACAGAACAAGCTGGAGGGACAGGTTCATAACCCAGAGACTGTCCATGCTATGGAACAGACTTCCCATACATGTCAAACAGAGCACCTCACTGACTCTTTTCCAAGAGAAATCTTGATGAGTGGATGGGAAATAGAAAATTAATCCCGGGGATCACTTTAATGGCTCTACTCGACAGAGGCACTGGGAACTAAGGTTGGGTGGCACGATGCCAGGGTAATCCTATGGACTAGGCTTGTAAAGGCTCCAGGGCCATTATCCTAGTACACACCTATGAACCTATGAACCTATGAGTCCTGGTGGCAGAGAAGGTTGTAAACTCTGAAATGATTCAACTTCCATCTATCTGAAAAAGGTAAAAAAAAAGCATCAACACTGTGCAATAGCCGCTCACAAACTTTAGAGACTGTCTTCACAAAATACGTGAGTGATGCTGATAGTAGACATTAATCTGGTCAGTTTCTCACAAGGCACACACACTTGCAACCAGGATGGCCTGATTGGAGGTCATATATTAAAGTCTTCTGTAACAAAGATTTGTTGATAGAAATACATTCAGCAATAGGATAATTCTTTGTGAATTGTTTGGGTGAGAGTAGTTGACTTCTTTTGTTTTTCGCCAAATCTATTTTATGCAATTATTTCACTGAATTAAATGGAGTTCAGATGTTACAACTAAGTGCTTGCCAGAGGTGCAAATCATTGAGTCATTTAGTCTTAGAAATGGGGTTTTGGAAGATATAAGGATTGAGTTTGGCATTAGGCTTAGTTTAAAGGTTAAAGTTAGCATTAGGAATGTGATAAAAGTATAACATCAAAGATCATGGTGAAAGATTTTTGATAGCTTCTACTGGCATGTTTTTATAAAGTTGTAAAATGCAGCTGGAAAAAGAGCATCTGCTACGGTTACTTTTACAGCTCATAATCCTTGTGCAACAAAAAAAAGTATAGAAAAACAGAGCATGATTCTATGGTACTGAAAGATAATGGTCTGAATATGACCCACATGATCGAGCAACAGCCTAGGTGCCAGATGCATCTCTTGGGAAATATTGGGAGTTAGGGGCTGATGCCAAATCACTCATGGAGGAAGGAGTGGTGACAGGCTACATTCCTCAGGCAGCATATGGTGGGATACTGGCTCCATTACAGCTGCACTAACAAGAGGATATGGCCTTGGCTTACCATGCTGCTGATGGAAGTGTGTGTGTGTGTGTGTGTGTGTGTGTGTGTGTGTGTGTGTGTGTGTGTGTGTGTGTGTGTGGCATGTATATATACAAGGAGGATATAGTTGGCCATCACATTAGCCACTGGGGGGGCTGCAGCTTAAAAGCAAAATGCCAAGGCTGTCTGTATTAATGTTAATGAGGAATTCGGACATGCTATTAACAGGCTGGTAGAAGTGACAGTTGTGGGGACTGAGATAGGGTCAGGATCAATAGTGAGATCAAATGTCCATCATGGTTTACTTGGGCCGCTAGTCCAGAGAGACTGCAAGGGGAAAGGTGAAGCCATTAAAGGTTATCCACAGGCAGCCATTGCACCAAGCAGCCTTTGTGCCTGCCTGGAAGATGCCTCCTTTTGGCCCACTTTTGCCTGAATTAGTGGCCACATTGTCAATGGTAAACAGCACATGGATGATACTCATTGGAAGGGTGATAATGGTAAACAGGAGTGGAAGCCAAAAAGACACAGGAAAAAAGATAGTCATGATACTCCTGACCACAGCACTTCCATCTTGTGGTCATTGTTCTGAAGCTGTATGCATGTATTAGCAGGAAGCTGTATGCATGTATTAGCAGGATGACATCATTCAGCATTCAAAAAGCTCCCACATTTGTTATGTGATATAACAAATTAAAACTGGATCTCAGTATGTAAATCAACATTTGTCATGATATCAGCATGTATGCTTCATGACATTTCTTGGTCATTATGAAAAGTCTACTTATGTCCCACTTCTTACCAGTACTAAAGGGTCTCTTTCATCTCTTTGTATGCCATCCATAGAGTCTTTCTAGTCATTCACCTCACTCACTGGCCTTGAAGTCTCCTTTAGACATACAGAGCACTCCATAACAGTGCCTCAAAACACTGCAAGTAAGAAATAAATTATGCTAATACATATATTCACTGGCTGAAATTAGGATGTTGGGTTGGAATGTGCATAAACACAAGGATGTTCTGTGCAGTACATTTGCAGGTATTTCAATGTAGATATAAAAGCAGTGATGCACACCTCACAGTATAACTCAACTGTCCAGATTTTTGCAGAATCTTGAGATTTTTGCCTCATATTTTCAATTTGTTTCTCATAAAATTTGTGGTTTTCTGACAAATCATTGAAGACTGATGTCACAAAATAGTGACATACATTTCTGTTTCAGACTTTGTGCCTTCAGAAAATGCATGCTAATGCAAAACCTATTATTCTAGCAACTTTCCACTTCATAGGAGTAATATTTAAAATTTACCATTGATTTCTGGCCTTTGACCCCTCATTATTTACAGCTTTGTACAGATATCTTGCCCTTACGTGTTGAGAGGTCTGCATTAAAGTATAAAACAAAAACAGTAGCAGTATTAAAATACAAGCAAGTTCTCTTTATTTGGACTCTTCTTTTTCTTCCTGGATTTTGCAACTGGGACTTCGCACATAATATTTAAGGTCAGGTTAGGATTAATGTTCTTGAGTATGTGAGGTATCATTTCCTGTATAGCACGTATGGGGTGTTTTCTTTCATGATTGAAGTATTGCGAGTTATTTGTATGATTATGATTTGTGTTATTGTTTTGCACTTTTATCACTTAATCTCAGCTTTGGCAAAAGGATACTCAGTGGGTTGCATAATTAAAACCTATTCAGTTTTAAATACTATAGTATTCATTTTGTTGTCCTTTATAATGAAGGTGAAAAGGTACTTGCAAAATTCAGGAACCTGCTTTTTATATTCAGTAACATTATCACAGACTGCAGTTTGCTTATTGCTACTGCAAAATATATGAGAGGTAACCATTTGCTAATAGATCATGTATGATTCTGTCAGAATATACACTGTCTGTTGTAAGTCCAGAACATGGAGGAACTGGTAATTGTTTTGTACTACAGCCTAGAAATATACATGCTGAAATAATAGCCACCTTATCAGATATTTTTATTTATTTATTTATTTATTTATTTATTTATTTATTTATTTATTATCAGTTGTTAACCAGGTTGGTCCAACTGAGCCAAAGGACTATTTTCAGTGGAGACCCGAGGAGAAAAGCTCCAATTACATATACAAGACAATCCAAAAAGAAAAAAGCAGTAACTAATACAAAGATAAAAATCTCAATATTTCAATAGGACTTCAATTCCAGTAATAATATTGACAAGAGACATTACATAAAATGAGATAAACAGTGTCAAAAAATTAATGTATAAGTTTCAAAAATTCCAAATACAACAGCAGTAGATGTAGGTCCTGAGTAGGAGTATTTACAGGAGCAGATTGTCGCTATTCTAAATTGCAGTGTTAGATGAATGAGAAAAGAAAAAATCAAGTGGAAAAAGAGAAAGACAAGCTGAAGTGATGCGAAATAGAATAAAGAAGAAATCAGTCAGAAGTCAGGTAGGAGCTTGACAAGGGCAGGACCAGGTGCTAAGAAGATAATGTTTGAGTTCTTGCTTGAAATGAAGCGCATGAGGGGATGCTTCTTATTTACAGTGAAAGGGAATTCCAAATATGAGCTACAGAGTACTTATAGAGGGACTTGCCAATACTTTTTGATGACTTATAGATGTCAAGAAGGTGTTTGTCAGATGTACGAATTTAACGATGGCGTTTATAGAGGGACACAATGTTAGAGATGGAGGGGACAGGAAGTGGCATTATAAAGAACTGAGTGCAGTTGAGAAAGACAATTGTTTAGGGAATTCAGGCCATTGTAATGATTTAAGGGCAAGGTAGTGGTGAGATTTGTTAGATAGATTATAAGCGAATAGAGCTACTTTATTGTATGTTTGCTGTAGTTTAGAGAGAAGTGAAAACTGAAGGTTGGTAAAAACTGGAGCAGCATACAGAAGACAGGGTAATAAAAAAGAGAAGGCCAAGTTGGGTTTGGAGGAAGAAGTGAGCAGTTTGTGATTCCGGTACAGGAGACCGAGTTTCTGGTGTTTTTTTTTAATGGAATGATGGATGTGGATGTCGAATTTTAATTCACCGTCAATTATAACACCAAGTAATTTTGTGAAGGGCTCTGGTCTGATGGTGGTAATGTTGTGGGAGGTAATTGAGTAAGTGGATTTGCGTGGTGCCAGTGTTTTGGGAAGGAAAAGTAGAAGTTTTGTCTTTTTTTGGGTTTAGAATCAGTTGATTGTCAGTGATCCAGATTTCATTGGATGTAAAAGTGTCCAGGGTAAGATCAAGGAGTTCAGGGATGCTGTGGGCAGTGGTAATAAGGGCAGATTCATCAGGATATTGTAAGAGTGTAGAGAGGTTGGAGGCAGAGGATAGACTGTTAGTAAAATATTGAAAAGGAGAGGTCCCAGTATTGAGCCTTGGGGTACACCAGTGTTAACAGAAAGGAACGGGGATGTGACAGTTTTCCAGCATATGGATTGTTTTCTATTAGATACGTAGCTAGAGAACCAGCTTAAAGATGGGGTGGAGAGATGAAGGTCATAGAGTTTATTAATTAGTTTAAAGTGAGAGACAGTATCAAAAGGTTTGGAGAGGTCAAGGAAAAGACAGGAAACTAGTAAGTTGTTGTCACGGGCTTCTGATAATGTTTGGGTAAATAAGAGTAGAGCTGTTGATGTACTGTGGTGAGATCTGAAGCCATGTTAGGTGGAAGTAAGAAGGTTATTATCTAGCAGGTGTTTAAGAATTTTGGAAAGGGGGATAGTATAGCAATAGGATGATAGTTGGATGGGTCAGTGGCGTTACCTCTTTTGTGAAGAGGGATTGTGTATAAGGATTTCCATAAGTCTGGGATGAGAGATTCAGTAATAAAATGATTAATAAGAACAGAGACAGGGTAAGTGATAGTACTGGCAATAATTTTAAGGAAGTAGGAAGGTAAATTGTCAACAGAGGAAGAGCAGTTCTTAAGTTATTTAGTTGTGATTTGATGAAGGCAGTGGAAATGGTTGTAGGGAGACTGTATTAGAGAAAGGAGGCCTGGGATAAAAGGGTAGAGAGGTGGCAGTAGAGCTATTTGGAGTTAGTTTTTGGATAGTTTAAATAAAGTAATTATTTAAGAGAACAGCAGTCTCTGAGACAGTATTAAGAGGGAAAGGGTTGGGGGGGGGGTAGGAGGATTACCAGGGTAGAGGATTTTATTTATGCTAGGCCAGAATTTTTTGGGGTTGTTGTGTGGGCTACTTCGATTGGAGGCAAAGAAAGTTTTGTGTCTCTGATAAGTTTTTTACACCTGTTTCTAAGTTCCTTGTAGTGTTGGAGTAAAAGAGAAGTTTTATTTCTGGCCCAAATTTTCCAGGCAGCATCCCTCTGATGCATGATAGAGCATGTTTGCTTAGACAGCCAGGGGGCACATTTTGATTTTACCCTGATTTTTCTGGAAGGTGCCATAGTGTTTAGTACATCTAGAAATATAGTACTGAAAGAGGTTACGGCATCATTAAGGAGGAGGTTTTTGATGAAGGACCAGTTAATGTTGGTCAACGTGGAGATGAAATAGTCAGGATTGAAGTGAGTCAGATCACAGCATTCTCTGTAAAGGTGTTCATTGGTAAGGTGTTGGGGGTATCTATGAATATAAACAGGGTAATACAAGAGAAAAAAAATTATTAAATCCAGCCAAAGGAATAAATGCTCCACCAGTTAAGTAACCAGTCACCACCACAGCGACAATAATAACTAGATAAAAATACTGGTGAATCAAACCAAGGCAGAACAAAAGCATCTAAAATAAATGTTTATTGTGAGCGCTTTCACGGCTATCAGTGCCGCTTCATCAGACAATCAAAAACCCATTACTATTCATACTATTTAAACAAACACGAACCAATAAAAATCAGCAACCAATAAAACAATTAATAATTAATTAAATAGGGGAATGGTCATTTAAGGAATTAGGGAGAATGCCAGGGTTATGGTAAAGACAAGTGTCTGAAGTAAGGATCCAGTTTATTATAGATCCTGAAGTAGAGTTTCCATTGTACCTGGTGGGGAAGATATGAGTTGGTGGAAGCCATATAGATTAAGACTATGAGTAGGGATGGGGAAGGGAGAGTTGTCCAGTCTATGTTTATGTCACCAAGTATGATAGTTTCATAGGTAAAATTTAGGGTAAGCCAGGAGAGAAAGTTTTCGAGGATAGGGATGTTCTCCCCTGGGGGAATGTAGATGGATGCGATAGCAAATTTTTTATAGGGATTTACGTGGCAGTTTACTATTAGAATTTCAGTGGAGCAAAGCTAGGTATGGGAAGTGAGAGTGGAGAGAGGGAAAGCTGGTCAGAGTAGAGGATAGTAACACCTCCACCTTTTATATTTGTTCTGTCTGCCTGGAAGATATTATAGCCTGGGGGAAGGATTTCTGAGTTTGAGATGTAAGGTTTTAACCAGGTTTCTGAGAGGGTTAAGATATGGGGGGAGTAGAGGTCAATCCATGAGTGCAGGTCTGTAGTTTTATTAATAATGCTTTGGATGTTTAGAGAAATGATAGAGATTTAGGAGATGGGCTGTGGCAATGAGGAGTTGTTGAGGGAGTTGAGGTGGGGGTGCTTGCTTATGAGGGGTAGTGATGGGTGATCCAGGGTTGAGGTGGATGTCACCATCCAGGAGTAGTGAGTCAAAGAAATCGGTTAGTAAGGAGAACAGGCCACGTGTACATTTTTTATTTTTTTATTTTATTTTACATTTGTTGACCGGGATAGCCCGAATGGATGCATGTCCATTTTCAGTGGAGGCCCGGGGAGAAAAGCTCCAAGGGTAAGCAGATACAGCATTACATAATACCAGCATTACATAATACAAACAGACTATTTACAGAGATTACATAAGTAAGCAAGTTAAACAAGTTCCACAGGTTAGAGTTAATCCCGAGTGTAAATCAGAATTAAATTAAATTACACAGTAAGCTGGTTAACAGATTTTTACACATTCTAGAGAGAATTAGCCAGGCTTGATACAGTGACATAGCCAGTTAATTGACAAATGTTGTTTGAGTCTAATTTTAAATTGACCTAAGGTGGAAAGTAAGGTAATATCAGCTGGAAGAGAGTTCCAGGATTTCTTTTACAGAGTTTGCAAAGAGAGAGTCACCGGCTGTGTTATTAATTTTGCTAGTCTGAATTAGTAGTTTGTTAGAGGATCGAAGCGGTCTAGGATTGTTATAGGGGGTGATAATATTTTTAAGTGCAGGAGTATTGTTTGGATTATAGAGGATTTTATAGGCCATAATCAGTTGATTATACTGGATTAGGCTGGGTAGTTTAAGCCACCCAAGCTGATTTAGATTGATGCAATGATGTGTCCTAAATGGCAGCCCAGTGGCTACCTGGCAATGTGGTTGTAGCAAATTGAGAGTTTGCTAAGGACAGTCTTGTTTAAATTCAAGAGTAGAGGGGATGCATACAGAAGGGTTGAAAGAAGGTGAGAGCGAACTATGGCAATTTTAGCTGGAGGGGTTAGGAAGGCTTTTATTCTGTAAAGTGACCCTAGTTTTTTATTGATGGTTTTGATAGTTTGGTTAACATGTAGGTCAAATTTTAGATTATTATCTATGATGACACCTAATAGTTCTGTAGAGGGGTCAGGGGAGATTATTGTGCCATAATTTGAATTTATGGTAAAGGTGAAAGCAGTAGACCTACGTGTTGGTGAAAATAACAGTATTTTAGTTTTTTTTGGGATTTAGGATCAGACAATGTTCAGAAAGCCAGTTTTCTATTGTATTAAAGGTGGCCTGGGTAGCTGACCATAACTCTATTGGAGATGTGGCCGAGCAATTCAGAGTAGAATCATCAGCATATTGGATACAGCTGACTTTTGGGATGACAGTATAAAGGTCGTTAATGAAGATGGAGAACAACAAGGGCCCTAGTATAGAGCCTTGTGGTACTCTAAGGGTGTTAGGTAGAAGGTTAGAGAGTTTGTTCTGCCAGAGGACAGCCTGCTGTCGACCATTCAGGTAGGATTGAAACCATTGAAGGGCTCTAGTATGTAGACAGAATGTTTGCAGGGTGTGGATTAAAAGTTGGTGATCAACCATATCGAATGCCTTGGAAAGATCCAAGAAGAGGGCTGAGGATATATAATTACTGTTGTGATTATGGATTATGGTGTTGGTAAAGGCTAGGAGGGCTGAAGTAGTGCTGTGATGAGGACAGAAACCATGCTGAGTGTCTGCCATAAGGTGATTCTGGATTAGGTGGTGCATGAGTTGTCTATGAATACATTTTTCCATAATCTTTGCAAGAGGAGAGAGTATAGCTATTGGCCTATAATTGGAGAATTCAGTAGAGATGCCTCCGTTGTGAAGTGGGATTACATAGGATATTTTCCAGATGGTGGGAATTTTAGCTTCTACTATGGTTCATTTGATTAGTATTGAGACGAGGTAAGCAATAGCATCAGCTGATATTTGTAGGTACTCAGCAGGGAGTTGATCAGCAGGAAATGAAGTGGGTTTTAATTGTTTGATCAAGGTACGGATAAGTGAAGTGGCGATTGGTTGGAAGCTGAATGCGGGTAGGTTTCTAGGGGTGCTACTTTCAGGACCAGGGGAGCTAGGAGGTAGTTGGCTAGCTAGGGCTTGAATTGTCTCAACAAAGAATCGGTTAAAACTGTCAGAAACATATTCGGGGTTTTTATCAATAGTAGCAGCAGGAATTGGGGTTGAAGTTTGTCCAGGATGTAGTAGATTATTTAAACCTGCCCAAAACTTCTGAGGGTCTTTATACATGTGGCTAGAAAAACACTAGGATACATCTTAATAGAATATTGGGAGGTAGGGGAGATTAGAAATAGGTGATGAGAGATACTAAGTGTGTGAGGGTAGTTATGTGGGTGGTGACTATTTGAGAGAGTTGGTGATAGTGTTATATATAATGCAGAGGTATATGGTATGAAGTAACTAGTGTTAGTAGGAAGAGAAAGGGGATAAGAAGGTGGTGAGGTGACATGGTAGGGTGGAGTAGGGTGAGTATATGTAAGAGCAGTTAGGTGTAGTAAGTTTAAGGAGGGATAGGTGACTGCTTGAGAAGGGGGCTAGGTCAGATGTGAGGAGGAGATTGGGGGAGAGGAAATTAAGTCAATTAAGGTGGGAGGGTTTGAGGAGAAAAATGTTGGAGGGGTGGGGGAGTAGGGTAATTGATAGGGTGTGGAGGTTGGTTAATTGTGAAGGGATGGAGATGTAGAGTGGTATAAAGGAAATGAAAGTGAGGTGGGTGGGAATGGGGTTAGGGTAGGATAGGGTAGTGGAGTGAGGCCAAGTGCAGCGAGGTAGAACAGAGTGGGTTGACACAGCAAGGAGAAAGTTGAAGAGGAAAGAAAAAAATCAGTAAGGTAAGTTGGGTGAGTAGGTAACTCAGGGGAGACTTTAGCTGGCTGAAAAGGGGGAGAAAAAGCAATTTATACTTGTAAGGTATGTGTGAGAGAGAAACGTGTTTTTAACTTGTGAGCAGGAGCAACGCTATAGGCAGATATTGCTCCAATATATGCTATAGATGGGAGGATGAGCGAACTGATAAAAAAAGCCAATCTGTTTGAATGGTTTTAGCAAAGCACGTTCACAGAAATATAGCCACTCCAGATGTTTTGTGAGCTGGAGAGCTGGCTTAACCTAGTACAATACTGCCATCTAGTGGCAGAAAGGGGATAGGTAGGAGATGAAAAAAAAGCTATGAGACTGAGCTAGAATAGATATTATTGGGGGAGGTTCTCAGCACGTGTGCTAGCCTCAAAGTTACAAATGCTGCAAGATACAACAATAAATATATAATTGCTGGCAGAGTAGGCAAGCACCTACTTTCTTTTACAGTACAGGTGGTTTTCAAGAGTCCATTCAGTTCTTAGAGGTATTCTACGGGGCTGTTGTTGTAATGAAAAGTGTAGCTTTAGGTATCACTCAGGAAAAAGAGCAGGATAAAAAGGAAAAGAGACAACAGAGATTAAAAACAAGGTAAAAACTGTAATGGGAATATAAGCAGAAAGGAGGGAAATAGAGATTTAAAGAGGAAGATAGACAGGGGAGGTGGAGAGTTAGAACAGAAGAGGTACAGATTGGGAAGATGAAAATAAAAGCAGAAAAGGAAAAAAACAAGGTGGGAAAAGAATAACGAGTATACAGAGACAGGAGTAGAAGGGAGAGAAGGATGGTCAGTACGAGAGTGGAATGAAATACATCATAAACAATTGCTAATATGAATACACTACTTAGATTATTAGCAGTACATGTAGGGCAAAGTTATTAATATTAGAATAAAACAAATACCAAATGTTTAGCCTCATAATAGTGTAAGCTGTCCAGATGTTGTGAATATGATACTATGTGCAGAAATGAAGGAAGAATAAATTGATTTAATATGATTATTTTCATCTTGTTTAGCAAAGACATGAATAATTGTAACTAAGATTTGTTTGTGAATTGCTTATCCAATCTCTCTTCCCAATCTTTTCTAACCTCCAAGTGACAATTTAATAAAGGTGTTTAAAAAATTGTAAATAAGATTTCTAATACAGTGATGAAACACATAAGAGATTGTCACAAAAATCATTGTTATACAATATGAAGTGATTATTTAACCCTTGATGTGGGTTCTCTGTTCCAACACCCCTGTTGCTTATATACTAATATATATGCTAACTCCAAAACTGTACACATTTGAGTCTAGGGAATAGGTATAAAACAAACACTAATATTACTTTTCCCTCTTCTTTGACTCCCATGACCCAAAATCCGAAACATAGTATCTATGACAAATCAAGTTCTAATGCAAAAACAAAAAACAAAAACAAAACACTGGCAACATAAAGATGTTCTGTTTCGACAAGAATGTTTTGTGTTGTAATTTTATGCCAAATAAAAACAGCTGTAGTGGTACTGAATAATAATTTTGTTTGGCTTTGTCTTTTGTCTCAACAGATTGAAGTGTCATAACAAGTTTTAGTGCTTCTGCATATGATCAGGTAACTACATGGAGGTTTTCAGTCCTTCATACTTTATTCGTAATAAAGAAAGACACATCCAGAGCTCTGAATCTGGAGCAGGCATTCGCTAGCTTTCAATATATATATATATATATATATATATATATATATATATATATATATATACATATTTGACATTTCTTAACCAGTATGGTCCAACGTGGCAAAACCCTTTTTCAGTGGGGACCCGGGGAGAAAATCTCACAAAAAATAAGTATACAATGAGATACAGTAAAATGCAAATATCTGTAAATTTAACAATACAATATCAGCAGTAATAATAATATCATATAACTATAAGTAAGGAGTAAGGAGATAGAGAAGATGACAGAGAAGCAAAAGGAAGGCAGTAGGAAGGAAGCAGAGCTAGAGTAGGGAGGAGTTCAAGTTGGATGATTACAGAGACAAGACCAGGTACTGTTAAGATGCAGTTTCAGTGTTTTCTTAAATTCATGAACATTGGAGATAATTCTCAAGGACAGAGGTAGTTTGTTCCAATGGGAGGCAAGAGAACAGCTGAAGAGATACTGTCCAATAGATGTATTAGATTTGTAAATTTGAAGTAGATGTTGATCAGAACGTCTGAGAGATCGAGGGGGTATAAAGAGAGATAAGTGCTCAGAGACTATGGCAGTTGCGGGGGTTATTTAGAATAGAATGAATAAATTGAAGTTGAGAAAATAAGAGTTGGTTAGGAAACTCTAACCAGTTAAGTGTCCTCAGAGTGAGGCAATGATGAGATATGAAAGACAGGTTGGCAACAAGTGTGGCTACTTTATTATAGGTAGATTCTAATTTGGAAAAAAAGAGAAGACTGTAGATTAGTTAGGATTTGTGAGTCATAAAATAGGTTAGGAAGAAGGAAGGCATGGGTGAGTGAGATTCAAGTGTCAAAGGTGAGAAACCTTTTATTTTTATACAATAAGCCAAGCTTTTGGTGAGTTTTCTTAATACAGTGATGCACATGTAAGTTAAACTTGAGCCGATCATCTATGGTCACACCAAGGAGCTTAGTATGAGTTTCAGGGGAAGGGAAAGTATTATTTAGTGAGGAGATGGTAAATGATGATTTCAGACAGTAGAGGGATTTTGGGGGGAAGAGGAGGAGTTTTGTTTTTTTGGGGTTAAGAATGAGTTGATTGTTAGATAGCCAGGATTCAGTAAGGTTAAAGGATGCTTGTGTGATAGCAGATCTGTAGGGTTCATTGAAATAGAGATAATAGTGGAGTCATCAGCAAACTGAATAAGGGAGGACAAGGGACAAGATTGGTGTAGATGGGTGGTAAAGATGTTAAAAAGTAGGGGACCTAGAAATGTGCCTTGTGGAACATCCATATTAATAGGAAGAAAGGGAGAGAGAGTAGATAGCCATTTCACAGAATGCATTCTGTCAGAAAGGTAGCTATTGAACCGAGAGATAGTAGAAGTGGAGAAGTTGAGCTGGGCTAGCTTGAAAAGGAGGATGGAGTGTGATACAGTGTCAAAGGCTTTAGAAAGGTCTAAAAAGAGGCAGGAGACAAGTTTATTGTTATCTCTAGCTACACAGACTTGATAAAAGAGATGAGAGCAGTGGTTGTACTGTGGAAAGGGTGAAAACCATGCTGGGTTGTTGGATAAGATAAGTTAAGATTTGTTTGTGAACACAATCTTCAAGAATTTTAGATAGAAGAGAGAGAATTGCTATAGATCGGTAATTGGAGAGTTCAATAGAAGTTCCTCCCTTGTGGATAGGTATTATATATTTATATATATATCTATATATATATATATATATATATATATATATATATATATATATATATAAAATGTGTGTATTTTTCTGTGACAAGTCATCATTTATGTTAAACATTCCTACATTTGCCTGTTCATTGTCTTCTTGAACGCTCTTGGATTGAACCTGAAAGTAGTCCATGATGACCAGTGCTCTAATCCAGTAAGCAAGTACAAATGAAATAAATAAAAATATGCTCTTCATATATAACTTGCTTCTGAGATCACAAATAATTGGTTACACTACTGTTGGAAGAAGTTGGTCTGCTCAATCGTCAGTTATCTGATGCTTATTTTCCCAGCATTCTAACTGGCTTCGTATCATTGTCAGACAGATGTAATTGAGGTGGTGTGACCATGGTGTTGGTTTACGTAAGTTCGGTTGGTGCAGTGGGGCTCACCCCCTGCAAAAAAGCATTTTGTTTTGTGTTTTCAGTAATTTTTTTTTTCTGGCAGTTGAGTTTGGAGTCAGGTCAACAGGAGGTTGATCTCTGATGAGTCATAGGGAAAGCCAAATAATAATGCTATCTCTCACAAAGTTTTGGAGGCTTTCTATTTTAATAAGTATGGTTAACTTAGATGTGCTGTGATGTAAAGTTGTGGAAATCTTGCAGTCTTGTCAGTTATGCAAGAAAACAAAAGCAATGAATATAATCTCAGTAGACAATCAGCTCAGTTTTTTGTGGGGAACGAAATGCGCTATATATCTCCCTCTGCATCTACTACAACTATCTCCAGGGTCATTGCTATATGTAGATAAAGAGGAATTACACTTCTGTTAAGAGCAAAGTGGCTGAAAATGAAGTTGCTTGCAGCTGGTTATTCAAGAAACGATTGACTTCTGATGATCTCTTGTAGATGATTTAAAATCTGTCACAACACGCTGAATAAAAGTTCAGTTTAGCATGTTTGCTACAGCTTATTCATTAATAACATAAATTTCAGCCACTACAGTGATAAACTTGATCCAGTATCCAGTTGCGATCCTCAAACAGGCCAAGATTACATCATATGATTGAGACCCCCCGTTCAATGGGCACTCAATGATAGTATAATTCACACAGAGTTTCTAGTCTGTGATACTGGGTGGTCATCTCAATGCCCATAAGAGCAGATTGCAGCACATGGTGCCAGAAATAGCATGAGGTTCATAGTTCCATACTAGGCTAACTACCCTTTGGCCATGTTTTCTTCTCATTGTTTTCTATCAATTGCCACTGCAGAAAATGTCATAAAGTTTTTTTTTCTTTTGTCTTGGCCAGATAAATCTTTTGTAGAGCACCATAACATCCATAACCAGACATTATTCATCAACTTTGTTTGGCAGTTCTTCTGGTAACATACTATGACACTTGATACATTTTTTGGTATGATCTTTATTGCTGTATTTCCTCACTAGCGAGTTGGTCAGAAAGGGTACTGTCACACTGAGCCACGTGTTTCTAACACTATCCATCTGTCTCTGTGTAGTCAGCTTTTTCTTTTGCTGCATATGTATTTTTTCATTTTCTTATTTTAATGATATAAAAACTCCTTTTTTAAACGTTTAATCTGCTACACTGCCTGTAGAATAAATCCTTTACTGGCAAAGAAGGCCATCTCTGCATTTCCCATTTTTAAATAATTTGAAGAGGAATAAAATTATACTTTTCGCTGCTATGGTGGGCCTTTTACCAGCAACTGAAGAGTACAGATTTGCTTTTGATGTGACAAAATTATATTGCCATATTCATCTGGTTCGCATTTAGGAAATGTCACTGCTTTTATAATGAGTGGTATCCATTTTCTGTTTTATCTCTTGTTATAATATATTTGCGGCACATAAATGAAAGAGACCTCCTCAGGTGTTGTGGGTTTTGAGTCTACCATCAGCTACCTGTAGAGCTTTTGAGGTTCCTCTTACCTGGATGTCTAACAATTACCAGGATATGATAGTAGTTATTCCAGTAGTAGTGGCATTTGTACAAGAGTAATCATCATTAACAATAGCTTACTACAGCTATCTAATAATTAATAAAATATAAACCTAGCTCATGATAATGGCCTCTGAAAAAGACTCTGACACTTCTTTTGTATCACTGAGCAGAGCTTTCTTTAGTAGTCTTGAAACATGGATGCTGTACATATAAGGAAATTAAAAACAGTTCTGAAATGTGTGTTAGCAGGACTTCATGCTGTGCTTTTCAGCTGTAAAACAATCCTATATTTAATAAAATATCCCCTGATATATCCTTTCCATTCAGCGGTGCACTGCATTAGGCTGGTTACAATAACATTTCTGTTTTCACTTGAGGTATAATCTGATGTACATTGTTCCCTTTACCTTCCTTGTATCCTGTGATGTCTCAGTAATTTGTTTAAACAACATAAGACAATCAGAGCTCACTGATTGCATTGGCTAGTATCCACAATGGTTTGCAAAGTATACAATTTGACTAAAATCTATCTGGCATACTTCGCAAGACTGCTTCATTCCACAGACCTCCTCACTGCTTAAAAGTGCAACTGTGCCCTTTAGGTAGTGAGGGTCAGAGGACTATATGCTACCATGGTAGTCTGTGGGAAGGGTCTGTGCAAACAGGATCCTTGGCTGCTGCCCATTTAGAGGAATTGCATAGTATGGGATTCATGTATAACTGAACTATATAAGAGACAGGCACGGCAAGAATCTAAAGATGTATCTATGTATGGCATTCTTGTATTAGACAACTGTACCTTTCATTGGTAGGAGTAAGGATGGGGCAATTGAAGATGTTTCACCCAGAACAAATAACAGATTTAAGTAAGTCATGCCATGTGTGAATGGGAGCATATGAGTGTATACATGTTTATACCTTTCTATTACTATGTGTGTGTGTGTGTGTGTGTGTGTGTGTGTGTGTGTGTGTGTGTGTGTGTGTGTGTGTGTGTGTGTGTGTGTGACTGTGTATGTGTGTGTGTGTGTGTGTGTGTGTGTGTGTGTGTGTGTGTGTGTGTGTGTGTGTGTGTGTGTGTGTGTGTGTGTGTGTGTGTGTGTGTGTGTGTGTGTGTGTGTGTGTGTGTGTGTGAGTGTGTATGTGTGTGTGTGTGTGTGTGTGTGTGTGTGTGTGTGTGTGTGTGTGTGTGTGTGTGTGTGAGTGTGTATGTATGTGTGTGTGTGTGTGTGTGTGTGTGTGTGTGTGTGTGTGTGTGTGTGTGTGTGTGTGTGTGTGTGTGTGTGTGTGTGTGTGTGTGTGTGTGTGAGTGTGTGTTTGCACTGGGTCAGTGTTGGTGTGTGGTCCTTTAACTTTGTGTGTTCCTATGTAGTCCAAGTGATATGTTCTCCACTGTATAGCTGTTCTACCTGCACAGTAGAGGGACTCATAATCATGTACATTCTCAGGTAATTGAGATGTTGCTCTTTTGACAAAGTGAATAACTGTGGTTGGTAAATGGCACCACAGCATAGCTCATTTTATTGTGCAGGCTGAGTTCTGCTGCACTGCCATTTACTATGAATCTTGGTCTAATCTGATGTGATGATACGCAAAAAGAGACACTGCAGAGGGCATAGCATGTGAGATCCATAAACTTTTGGGATATAATAGCAGGATGCTTTGCAGGGAATATGTTCAGGTAGTTTAAATAGAAATGAACACTGAGTAGATCATAAAAGTAATTTTGTTTCATAGGCTGCATGCAATAATAAATCATAATAATAATCATATATACTTCTACCATACTCTGAGTTCCTGGCATCCATTAACATTTGAGAGAAAATGTTTTCATAAAGGCCTACACCTGTACATTGACATATACCATCCGTTTCCATTAAGGCTTCTGTTTACTTGTCACATACACATCTTCTTCATGCTCAGTGTAGTTCTCATTTTTTATGGTTAAGTAATATAAACAGCGATATGTGGAATTAATCACAAACAGGTCTAATTTTCTGAAACAGCAAGATAATTTTACATGTATGACTACAGCAGCCAAGAAATTACATTGCTACAAAGGTAACATCTTTTGTGGCATACCCTTAAAGAAAATAATTGACAACCTGTAAAACCACAGTTAAGGCCACCCTTCCTTCAAACCTTTATCAAACTTTCTTGCTTCTTTAAACAACAAACAGCGTCTGCCATTCCTGTGCCTGTCCATTATTTGCCACTCATATACCCATTGATGTACCTTCTCGTCTATCAAATAAAACCACATTAAAACACCTCTACTGACACCATCATGTATTACATAACAGAACACTTGCTTTTATTCATTACCAAACCCCATAACCAGCATCTTTCTCCTCAAACAACTCTATTCTCCTGGTATCCTTAGCTGTGAAATAATGTCTACCAAATGCTTCACTCTGTTTTTTATCCCTTCTCCTTACACACTGCCTGTTCAATTTACAGCTATTGGGATTCATAGGTGGCTGATTAGGTCTAACCTATCTCTCTGCTCTTGCTAAAACTCATCCTCCATTCCTTACCTCTGTACAACATACCTACATGACTAACAGTTTCTGCTAGGTTTCTCTGGTTTCACCTTTAAGCTATACCTTTATTCTACATTCTCTTTCCTCCAGTACCTAACATGGTATGACTCTACATCCATATTACTACCACTGTTCTGCTAACTATCCTCCCTAGAAATTGCAATCTTCTGGTGCCCTTAGGTGTCAGATAAGGAGTACAGCCTCTCATTTCTTCATTGCTTGCCTACTCACCCTTTGACTCCCAATTCCTTGTGTCTTCAGATTCTCCACATACTCTTAAATGACGCACACACACACGTTTGTATACACACACACACACACACACACACACACACACACACACACACACACACACACACACACACACACACACACATACACACACACACACACACACACACACACATATATATATATATATATATATATATATATATATATATATATATGTATATGCTTATAGATATAGATATATGAGCACTAGTCTATCTCTCCTTTTGCCTATCATGCTTTTTTCTAGCATCAGTGCCCATACCTCGCAATGCTAACCTGTGTCCACACCATCTCAGCTGTGCCACGTACAGTCCCCATCCCTACACTACTCTTCTCCCTTATACTGTTCTGCCTACCAATAAACCACATTTATTTCAACACTTCACCTTACAGTCTTCTTTGCATTCACTTATTCACTTCAGGTAACAACTTCTATTACTGTACTGAATCTCAACTGATTTCTCTCAAACTATTTACCATGTCACAAACCCTATCCTAGGAAGCTCTTCTCCAACTCCAGAAATACTTCCTTACCCCTCAACCTTTATACACTGTTAATTCTCAATTTTACTCATATACTTCACTCCCTGTCCCTTACCTCAATACCCTTTAGAATGTGGCTCTTTGTACTCAGTATTTGCATGCTGTTCATGTAAACATTTAACCACCTAACATACAACTAACCCAAGGGCCTAGGTCTCATCTAAACATTAAAAAATAAAAAGAGCAGTACACAGTGGCTCCAAATAAATACTTTATTGAAAGTATCCTTAACAAAAAAAAAATGGTTTTGGCTGTATAGTTACATAGCCTTCATCGGTGTAGTTATCAGCAAAGTAAGAGATACTTTAAATACATAATTCAGAGGACATGTGATCAATTAAAGATGCTCATTAATGTACAAGGGTAGTGTGACAGAGGTGAGGTCTGCGGTGGGAGTGATGGATGCATTTAAGGTGGAGGTGGGATTACATCAAGGATTGGCTCTGAGCCCTTTCTTATTTGCAATGCTGATGGAAAGGTTGACAAGATGAGATCAGACAGGAGTTCCCGTGGATTATGATGTTTGCAGATGACATTGTGATCTGTAGTGAGAGTAGGGAACAGATGGAGGAAACCCTGGAGAGGTGGAGATATGCTCTAGAGAGAAGAGGAATGAAGGTCAGCAGGACTAAGACAGAATATATGTGTGTGAATGAGAGGGAGGATAGAGGAATGGTGAGGATGCAGCGAGTAGAGGTGGTGAAGGTGGATGAGTTTAAATACTTGGGGTCAATAGTTCAGAGTAACGGTGAGTATGGAAGAGAGGTGAAGAAGAGAGTACAGGCAGGATGGAGTGGGTGGAGAAAAGTGTCAAGAGTGATTTGTGACAGGTGAGTACCAGTAAGAGTGAAAGGGAAGGTCTACAAGAGGGTAGTGAGACCAGCTATGTTATATGGGTTGGAGACAGTGGCATTGACAAAATCCGAGCTTGACGTGGCAAAGTTGAAGATGTTAAGATTTGCACTGGGTGTGATGAGGATGGACAAGATTACGAATAAGTATATTAGAGGGTCAGTCCAGGTTGGAAGGTTTGGAGACAAAGCCAGAGAGGTAAGATTACATTGGTTTGGACATGTGCTGAGGAGGGATGCAGAGTATATTGGGAAAAAGATGCTAAGGATGAAGCTGCCAGGTAACAGGAAAAGAGGAAGGCCTAACATAAGGTTTATGGATGTGGTGAGAGCGGACATGCAGGTGGCTGGTGTGACAGAGCAAGATGCAGAGGACAGGAAGAAATGGAAACAGTCGATCTGCTGTGGTGACCCCTAACAGGAGCAGCCAAAAGAAGAAGAAGATTAAGCCCTGGTTTAAAGAGACCTCCCAGTTTAACAATCCATTTTTTCTCCATACTGTTTAACAAATCATGCCAACCCAATTTATTATTTCTAGGTCTCATTATTTTATCAATGATGGTGAAATTAAATGTGGCATTTTTATGTATCATGGCATGTTTATAGAGGGCATTGGTTTCTTTGAGATGTTTAATGTTGCTATGATGTTCAGATATTCTAAATTTAAGAGGTCTGGAAGTTTGCCCTATATAGAATGCCGAGCAATTGCAACTAGCTAAATAAATCACCCAATCAGAAGTGCAATTATCAAAAAATGAAATATCATAGATTTGAGGGATATTTTGGCTGCTGAAGCTTTTGGTTTTTAATATCTTTGAACAGTGAACACAATGACCACAAGGGTTGCAGCCAATTAAGGGATCACCTGACAAAGTAACGGGTAGATTTTTTATTTGGAAGTTGACCATGTTTATAGTGGTTAAGAAATGCAGCAAAAGTTTTACCTTTCCTAAATGAGAAAAGACATCTATCACCCAAAATTTTGCTCAGTCTTGTATCAAATGTCAAGATATTACAGTGATGTACAATATCCATTAGTACCTTGGTGTTACGTCCATATGTAGTTACTAATCTGGGGGTCCCCCCACCTCTATCGCACTTGTCTTTATAAAGAAGATTCTCATGCTCCATATTATCTACATCGTGTTTCGTGTGTAAGACTTGACCTATTTTGTAACCTCTGTCCCTAAATCTAAGAACTAAATCATCCCTAAAATGTATATAGGTGTTTCTATCACAACAAATGCATTTCATCCTCATAAATTGAGATTTGGGGATGTTCTTACAAATACAAATATAAACATTAAACACAGGAGGATATCTCCCTTACTTAGTCATAACACAACATGATTAAGCACAGCACATATCATCAATAATAAATGTGACATGCCTGCATCAGCATAACCCTGATGTTCACACAATCAGAGGAATATGACTAAAAAGGGAAATCATGTACTTCACTTCAATACTAATAAATGTAATTCTTTTTTTTTAACAAGAAACATCTTTATTAAATTATCACTTATGACATAGGCAATCAAACATTTATATAAATGAAAACAAACTACATTTACATATTTTAGTTGCAAACATTACACATCACGTATAATCTATTCAATTGTCAGTCAAACCTGCTTTCTTTTAAACCTCATTCGTCTTCCAAAACATCATTCTGCATCTATTGTCCAAATAATTCCCATTTTTTCTATGTAATTTGCTCCTACCCTTTTCTAAAGATCCCATTCCAGTAGTTTTATCTCTGTTACTATAGTCACTACGTCTAGTACATTTGGCTTAGATGTTGATTTCCATTTTCTAGTAATTGCTTTTTTGATAGCCACCATAATTAGACTCAGTAAGACAACGGTAATTTTTTTAATCAAGAAGAATCTTTATTAAATTATCATGTATGACATAAGCCATGTTAAATTTATATAAATGACAATAAACCATAGTGACACAATTTCAGTTGCAAACATTATACATTCCAGTCAAGATGGAGACCCTGAAAATACTGGTGGAAGCATCCTAATTTTATCTAAAAAACATATAAATACCACACAAAGTTCAGCCTCCTCTTCCATTTCTATCTTTGACCGCAGATGATATGTGATTGATTAATGTAAACAATGTCCATATCACCAGTTTCTCCATTGTTACTTCTCAAGCTCCTTCACTAGCTCCCCTTTCCAGTTATTCTGACCCCCCCTACATTAACAAGCTCATTGGCTAAGACCAGGTCCAGCAGGTGACTTAAATCAAAACTGTCTCAATTCATCTAAACTTATGCTTTAAAAACACTAGTTAGCTAGTTATTCTGCTCATCCACTCATATATTTCAGCACACAGCAATACATTACTAAAAATCATTCTTGTCAGTAACCTAAACATATCTTACTCAATCCAGGCTCTACCCTATACTTTTATTGTTTTCTTTCAAAACCATTGACCCCCTCCCCCCATTATTTATGACTTGCAGGTGCTTCATTTACAACAAAAATAACCTTCAGTACCACACACTAGCCATTACCAACTGGAATCCCCTTTACCTGTACACTACAGCCTTGAATTATGTCTATCAGCAGCTAATAACAATACAAGATTCAATATACACCCTGACCAGATGGAGAGCCCGTGGAAATTTGTGTCCATGATTTACCACAGAAATAAAAAAAATAATGAAACAGAGAGCTAGAAAATGGATATGATTGAAATCTGCCAACAAAATAACCTCCTTTGTGTAATATCAAGTCCTTAAATAGGTCTGAATATGGTTTAAACCTGTTAAAGTTACTCCTTTTAGACCAAGACAGCAATTTCAACACAGTATAAAGCAATTCTGGTCAGAAATTAAAACCATCCTTAGTTAAAATAAAACAATGTCCTCACCATCCCTTTCTAATACTGATGATGAAAACCTAAATATTTTATTTCACCAAATGTCCCAGAACAACAATACACACTGCCTATTTTCTCCTTTTATCTGTCTCAATCGTCTTACTGATCGTCTTCTTTTTTCAACTATTACATCAAATCTTCTCCACATTCCACCGTTGACATTAAAAAATACTTCTGCTGCACTTCTAAGTTGACTTCTACCATTTCTGCCAAGACCCACAATTTTCCCCACATATTTTTTTCCATATTCATTAAAAAGGCATCACCTTAAATCTAGTGCATTCTTACTTTCATCTTTAAACTTTCTTTACAATTTGCATTAATTCTCCCTCTCTGGAAAAGTGCTGTCCTTACTCTATACAAAAAGAGTCAAACCTTATTGCACACGAACACTACAAAACCATTAGCCATTAGAAGTCTCACTTTTCCAGATTTTTGAAGAATGTCTAAATTTGTGCCTCATTTTAAATCTGTTCCTCATAAAATGTATGTTTTTTGTCAAATGATTGAAGACTGAAATCACTAAATAACTATATGCATCTGAGTTTCAGACTCAAAATCTTTCAGAAAATGCATGCTAACAAAAAAAAAATGATTAGTCTAACACTTTTCATAGTTTATAATCTGCCTCTGAGTTTTGGCCTTTGTATCCTATTACTTTTGGCTTTTTTGAAACTTTTAGCACTTAGGGTTGAGAGGTATGTTGTCCATCTCTTGCCAAATGTCTTTAAAATAATATAAAACATTTTATTTAAACAACTTCTTGCTTTCATACCCTAAGTGACCATTAGCATGGTTTCAGACATTTATGTAATACTGACCAAAGCTGCAATAACATGGACAAAACTCTATTCACCATTTTAGACTATGCTGACAAGAAAAGGACATTTGACCTTGATGGTCATCCTGTCCTTATCTCTAAGCTTCAGACCCTTAGTGTATCCTACAATACAGTTATCTGGTTCCATGGTTAATTTATCCAAAAACATCATCTATGTCCATTTTGACTTCTCATTCTGGACCTCTACCCCGAGTTTCTTAGTGGTCCCCCAAGATAATATACTTGTTCCTATTTCCACTGACAATTTTGCAGTCAACTTTTCTTTTCAAAAAATTATAATCTATGCATATGATTTATTCTTCAAAGAAGACTGTAAACTACATGAGCAATTTTGCATCCTTTGTAGATGATTTCAACAAAACAAAGTCTTGTAAAAATGCTGAGAAAACAAAAATCCTCTTTACTTTTTATACCACAAAGATTCAGTGGTATCCTCCAATTCATCACACAAACTTCTGAGTTAATTCTAACTCTACAGACAGTAATTTCAAATACCTTGGTATACACCTAGACTCTCTCCCTCTCATTTTACAAGCATACTGATGGCCTTTACCATAGTTTTCACAAACTAAAATAATACATTTGCCAAGTACCTCAAAGCCAGATCTAGAGAGTCTGATGCAAAGTTCATATTTATTCCTTCCTCAGTTACTCTTTATTTCTTATCTTCCTTTAAAACTACCATAATGTTTCCCTCCTACAAAAAAACTACAAATAAAATATGCAGACTTGGCAATCAGCACTCAGTACACATATCATTGCACCATTCTATTATCCAGTTAATGACAAAGCCACTGTCATATTTACCACCCCCTCTGTGCCTGTGCAAGCTTTTAGGTATGACTTGTGCTCCTCTCTCACTTTTAAAATGAATACCCATTTAACAATACCCAAATTGACCCCTTTAATACTCAGTTGTACTGAAAAAAACATTCTGTAAGATGGCCTTTTTTGTCTGGAACTCCCTAGCATCTTATATTCATAGTATATCTAACCTAAACCTATTCCGCTGCTACAGCACCCAATCAGTTGTTCTGTATGAAAGCACTTCACCTTCTCCCTTACTTCATTGCTTCACATGCGTCAATCCTTTCCCCTTTCTACCTTCCTCAATACAGACCTCTCAACTGTCCAGATTTTCATAGAATACCCACATTTTAACCTCATATTTTCGGTCTGTTCCACATATAATGTGTGATTTTCTGGTAAATCATTGAGAATTGAAGTAACTAAACAATCACATATGTTTGTACTTCATATCCTTCAGAAAATGCCTTCTAATACAAAGGCTATTGTTCTAGTAACTTTCTAAGTTTCTAAGATTACTATTTCAAATCTGTCCCTGATTTTGGGACTTTATCCCCAATTATATTGACCTTGCCCAGATTTCTTGACCATAGAGGTTGAGAGATATGCATCCATATATACTTTTTCATGTTGCCAGAATCAACCATCATCACGGTACTTTAGATAACTAAATCTACCCCAAAATCAATTGTTAATGTTACAGCATACATACCTTCCTTTGTCAGAAAATTATTGTATCCATTGATGTGCTTATCCACACTTTAACAAATCCTGTCTTCACAAATGTATAACCCAATTGTACAATGTTGCACATATATTAAGCCTAACTGTATACCTTTTATTTAAAAAATGTTTTGTTTTTGGTGGAATATAAATACATGCCAGTATAATCCTTCTCACTTGCCAACAGCTGCTTCTTACCACAATTGGACCATTATTGTTCTTTTCCCCTCTTTTATCACTGTTGGAGCTTTTCTAGTGATCAGTATTATTGCAACCCCATTTCTTTGTCCCTGATATTCTGCTGTATGCCCAGGCTGAAATCCTTTCTTTGTGAAATCCACATGCTCATTTCTTGCCAAATATATCTCCACCAGCACTGCTATTTCTACCTTCCATTTCTTAATAGAATTCAATACTCTTTGCTTTTTGTTTATGCCTGTGAGGCCATTTACATTCCAAGATATTATGGATAGAGTAGCCATTATGATAAAAGGCTATTGTTCCCACTTATTATATTAAAAATTGCTATTATGGTACTTAAGCAAATTGTGGGATAAATAATCAGCTTTCAGCAGGGAATATTTATTGGTGGGGACTATAACTTGATTTGCAATAGTGGGGATGTATCAGGGAAACATAGAAGGGAAAATATAACAAAAGTGTGTAGATGTCAGAAGAATTTTTTGAAAATATTTAGTATGGAAGATGTGACTTCAGTGGTAGGAACTCTGACAGAATTTACTTATTGTTATGCATAGTACAATAACTGGGTAGACTGGATAGAAATTATATTTTACAGGAACATGTGCACTTAATTGAAAGCTTCAATGCATATCCAAAACTATTTCAGATCAAGCACTGATAAAAAGTAAAATAAAAATGCAGGGTAATAAAAATGAGATATTGGCACATTCCCACTTAACTGTTAAAAAGAGAGGAATTTAAGGAACAGGTACTGGAAATTATTTGAGAGTTATTAGGGAAGATAAAAATGTCATCAGAAGGAATAGCTGGTGAGTGGGATAAAATGAAAGAATTTAAAAATAGGGTAAAAATAAAAAAGAAAGATGTATGTTTAAGAAGTAATTGGAATTATTTAGAGGGGCTGAAAGGTATTGTAGAATAAGGAGACTCTCACAAAACAAGAAGATGAGCAACTGCAGAGTGTTAAAGGGAAATAAGGGAGTATTTGGATAGTATGACTGAGTTTAGAAATGTTGCTGTTAAGCAACTGTTTTTTAATAACTCTAGAGCACTAAAAATTTAGCACAATGACCTAGGTAACAGAAAGTAGAAAGGGTTGTCATCAAATTGAGGGAGCCAACAACAGGAAAATAACTAGAGATCCTATAGAGGTATTAGAAATATTTTAGAAATGTTATGACAATTTGCATAAAGCAGAGGAATGTGGACACCAAGAAAGAGCACAAATGGAAATATTAATGAAATACTTAATTATTCCAAGATTAGAGGAAGATGAGGCTTAACAACAAACAGTTAAGACAGGAACAGATGAGATAAAACCAGTGATATATATATATATATATATATATATATATATATATATATATATATATATATATATATATATAAAAACAAAATAATCCCAAATGGAAAGCAGTAGTCCAAATCTGTTGAAATCTGAAATAGAAACTGGTACATACACTGTATAAAAATACGAATTTATTGAAGAAACAACGTTAGCTCTTTCACAGAGAAACATCCGCTTCATCAGACATTACAAATTCAAAAATCTACCGTGCTTTATACTGAAATAATTGCATCAATCAATTCAATAGAACTAATTAATTTAAAGACATACTAACAAATAAATAGCCAAGTAGATAAAAACATTTAAAATACATATCAAATACATATTCAATAAACTAACATTGTATATAATATCTAAACTATACTAATAGTAACATTTATAACTGTCATAAAAATAATGAATATCTTAAACAAACTATGCTGATTATGTATATTAGCCAACTAACGGCTAGCATAAATCTAGGTATCCTTATAAACAAAGTTATCTCAGAGACCTAGCATTTAATATGGGTTTGAGTGATACAACCTCATTCAACCCATGCCCTCTATGTGCTCCCAGCCTAAATATCCACTTTAATTCTACACTTTCTGCATCATTAATAATATTACCCATGCATATATTACCATGTTGTATGTGTAGAGTTTGAAATTTTTTTCGATTAGTAGGTTCATAGATTACTACTAGGCTAACTGCCCTTGCGAGCCATTTTAAGCCCAGTCAATTAACACTTGTGATACTCAAACCCTGCACCTTGTGTTTGTAAGGCAAACACCTTAACCATTAGGCCACTCTCGATTCCTTCATTCAAAACATGTTTGGCAATAGCGTTGTATTCCTCTTTCCTATTTATACAGTAGATGTGGTCTCTGATACGTTCCTTCAGTGATCTGTTTGTTTTCCCTACATAGAAGCAAAAACATACAGTGCAGTGGGCAATGTAAACAATGTTTCTGGTAGTACAAGAACCACTGTTTCTTAACTCCCAGAGACGACCAGTGTCCGGATGTTAAAAAGCCTGGACTCATCAATGTATATGCACTGGGCACAAGCACCACATTTCTTTGTGCCTTGTAAAACAATAGAGTTTAATTCTCTATCTACATATCCTACCGTATTGTGGTAGCATAGCTGTTGTTTCAGGTTTCTGCTATTTTTGTATGTATAAGTTGGATGACTACCTGACATATTTCTAGTTTTCTCATCCACTAGTAGTATATGCCAATTCTCCTCAATTGCATTCTGTATTTTCTTAACATTATTACCATAGGGCAAAACAATGTTCATACCAGACACTTTTGCCTTGTTAATGTCCCTCTCTGCATAACCTCTATTCAAAAAACCTTGTTTTAGGTAATCCAATTCAAGGTTCAAGGTTTTTTGAATAGAGGTTATGCAGAGAGGGACATTAACAGGGTATATACACAAGTAAATGGATTAAGAAATGATAGTGCAAGACCTTATTATTCATCTAGAAATTGTATTCTTAAGACTACTACTCAGGCACAAAGAAATGTGGTGCTTGTGCCCAGTGCATATACATTGATGAGTCCAGGTTTTTTAAACATCCGGACACTGGTCATCTCTGGGAGTTAAGAAACAGTGGTTCTTGTACTACCAGAAATATTGTTTACATTGCCCACTGCACTGTATATTTTTGCTTCTATGTAGGGAAAACAAACAGATCACTGAGGGAACGTATCAGAGACCACATCTACTGTATAAATAGGAAAGAGGAATACAACGTTATTACCAAACATGTTTTGAATGAAGGAATCGATCATGTGTTCCTATTTCAAATTCTACACATACAACATGGTAATATATGCATCGGTAATATTATTAATGATACAGAAAATGTAGAATTAAAGTGGATATTTAGGCTGGGAGCACATAGAGGGCGTGGGTTGAATGAGGTTGTATCACTCAAACCCATATTAAATGCTAGGTCTCTGAGATAACTTTGTTTATAAGGATACCTAGATTTATGCTAGCTGTTAGTTGGCTAATATACATAATCAGCATAGTTTGTTTAAGATATTCATTATTTTTATGACAGTCTTATAAATGTTACTATTAGTATAGTTTAGATATTATATACAACATTAGTTTATTGAATATGTATTTGATATGTATTTTATATGTATTTTAAATGTTTTTATCTACTTGGCTATTTATTTGTTAGTATGTCTTTAAATTAATTAGTTCTATTGAATTGATTGATGCAATTACTTCAGTATAAAGCATGGTAGATTTTTGAATTTGAAACATCTGATGAAGCGGATGTTTATCCGTGAAAGTGCTAACATTGTTTCTTCAATAAATTTGTATTTTTATACAGTGGATGTACCAGTGTCTATTTCAGATTTCAACAAATTTGGACTACTGCTTTCCATTTGGGATTATTTTGGTTATTGTCCGTATTGGGTTTCTCGTGTGTCTATATACATACATATATATATATATATATATATATATATATATATAATAGCATATATAGTAAATTTACTACTAATTTTTCATTTTTATCATTTATCCAAAACAAAACTTTATACAAATTTAAGATGTAGCATAAACAATTGGGTTTATTAATGCTAAATATCCATCTTCCTTGTCCATGTATAAGACTTATCTCTACACTGGATTTAATCTTGAACCTCATTTAAAAGAAAAAAATATTTGTAGTATTTCTTTTTTATATATTATAGGCAACACATACACTATCTTAATATGCAATCTTTCTCAGTATAACTGAATTAATTAAACCTTTTTTATTAAAGGTAGCTTGCATGTTTTCCAAAAACAACAAAGCTCCTTTATTTCATTTAGCATCCTATTCCATTGGTCCTCAGTTACATTTTTACCCCAGATGTTATTCCTAATAAAGATATTTCTTTCAACAAGAAAGACACTCCTCCTATCTTTCTCTATATCAGCCAGTCCTTTACTTTTTTCTTTATTTAAAGTCATGCCTACTACATTTAAATATTGATGTATATAATATACAATTTCTTTCCCAGGCTTTGTTTCTCATGCTCAGTTTAATATCATCTGCATAACTAAATGTAACTTGAATTTTTATCCTTTCATTCATAATATAAGTAGCATCTCTCGTGTGCAAATTTACATCTCTAGCTAATGAAAATAATATACAGCTCATAGGACATCCCTTATATATCCCATTTCATACATATTTATTTGCTTAACCAACCATTCACTACAATTATTATTTTATTTTTATTATATAGAGAGAGCAGCATACATTCTTAATTTTCTTACTAATGTTATACTCTTCCATAATTGTCAACCAAAGTTCATGTTGTACTATATCAACAGCTTTATTTAAATCTCCTATCATGATCTTGGTCTCGTCAGTCCTGTTTATTATATCATCTACAATTTCCCTTAAAATGAATATTAATTCCTGACATCCTTTTCCCTTTAAATTATATATGCTATCTTCCATAATACTTTTCAGTTTACTTTCCATTCTTTTCTGAATTATTTTCATATAAATCTTATAATCTGTATTGTTCAATGCTATAGGTCTCCAATTTTTAATTTTATTTTTATCTTAATTTTTCCATACAAATTTAAGTATACCATTGCAGAAATCTTTATACATAAGATATTAATTTAACCACTTATTCCTAACTTTTAAGAAGTATTTTTCTTCCAATCCATGAAATTCTTATAAATTCGGTATCCTATTCCATCTGATCTAGAAACTGACTGTAAATTAACTTGTTTAAGTAACTTATCTAATTCATATAAGGACATCTCATTTTCCAACTCCTTTTTTCTTGTTCTGTTAATTCTTTAACCTGCCATTCTTTTTGTACTATCTGTCTTGAAACATTTTCATTACAAAATTTATTAAGATATTCACAATTTGTTCGAGAGTCTTCTTACCTCTCCTCTGTCATCTTTTATTTCTCTCATTATACTAGTTTTCTTTTTAACTATGATACTCAAATAAGCTAATATCTCTTTTTTACCTTGTAAATAATATCTTTGCTTAAATGATAATTATTTAATTTTCTTTTGATTCTTTTTATAAATTTTCCATTCTATCACATACTACTCTCTAATGTTCCTTTTCAAATCATGTAAAGCATCTGTACACATTGTTTTATATATTTTTTCTACTTTTCTTACATCTGGCTGACATTCTAAAAATATATTTTTTATATTTTTCATTCAAAGCTAGCCACCAGTGAGACCAGTTTGTATAACACACTCTAGTGGAAATCTGATCTTTCCATAAACATATACTTATTTTTTCCATTTTCATCCTACAATTTCTCATTTATTCTTTTACTAATTTTCTTAATCTGATATACTCCTTATTTTATTGTATTTCTATCAATATAGCCGAGTGATCTGAAAAGCATGTTACAAGTGTATCTCCCTTAGCTATATTTAACCCTTGTGATATAATAACATAATATATATAATAAAATAATCTATCTCTGTCTTATATATATATATATATATATATATATATATATATATATATATATCCTAACTATATGTCCTCAAAGTATTATTCCAAATCTTTAAATTGCCACATTTTATAACTTTAAAACTTTTCTTAACATCATTTCCTCTCTTTTTTTTCCCTCTCAAATCATGACTAAAAGCTCATGTTAACATTATATTTATATTAATTACTACATAATCCAAAATGTTATGAAATACATTTTCAGTTTCTTTACTTGTAACCTAGGCATATGATGCTATAAATCTATATACATTATTATGCCATCTGAGATCTACAATAGTTAATCTTCCCATCATTACCAGTGTTATGTTCAATATTTCACTAACTTTCTACAAAGTACAACTATGCCTGAGCATAGTTCCTTTCCTATGTTCCATATTGTATCTCCTTCCCAAAGTTTCTTTGTTTGTAGTCTCTCTTCTTGTGTCAAAAATCTTACATCTTCCAATATTATTACGTCAGCATCACACTTACTACACTGATTTAGGATACTTATTCTTCTACTTATATTTTTGATACTATTTTCATTTACTGAAAACACTGTAAAGTTGTCATTATGTCTATGTTGTCTTACCAGAAATTATGTAAATTTGAAGTATTTATCTCATTTGCATTATACATTTCCTTTTTTTTTGCTTTTATGCTTATCCATTTAAACTTTCTTTTACTGTCCTCACTTCTGTTTTCTTCTTCTTCTTCATCCCTTTTCTCTAGATTACAATCCATCTGCAAATGCCCAATTTTGTTATGTTTATAACAATTTAATTCATACTTTTTTGCATCATGACCTGTTATCCCACAATTATAAGCTTTCCTCTTAACACAGTTACTTATTAAAGTATTATCTTTTCCATAAACATGTTTTCAGTTGCTTCCAATATTTTACAACACCTCTGTTACCCATTACATTTATCAGACTAGTTATATGAACAATTTTTTCTTTCTCCATTTTCAGTACAATATTACAGTCCCATCAGCCAGTCCATAATTCACAGTTATCATAAACTTTGCTAATGCCAATAACCTTTTTATAAAATGTACTGAAATGTTTCTTTAAAGTCTCTTTTTCAACTTCAGTTTGAAATTGAACATGGATTTTCTTTTTTGTTTCTCTGTGAAATGCTTTAACCACACAAAAATGTCATGGATTATTGCCCTTTTTCTTTTCATACTCTCCCAAAACTTTCCAGAACAGAACCAGTCTCAAAAACAGTGTCACAAAATGTCTCTTTTAAGAATAAGAATAAAAGCTCCTGAGCTTTCACTCCCAATGGGACCATTAAAGTATCCCAAATGTCATACTTGTCCAGTTCTTTTACTTCTTTGTTCTGAATTCTCACCATAAATTTCATTTGATTGTTGACATTTCCTTTCCTCTGTTCATCTCTTATCACTTTCTTTGCAGTTTCTTTAACAGTCTCGGCATATGATTTCTTTGTGTGGCAATCTTCTTTCAAAATAGCTATTGATTCCTCTGATTGAGTTATGTCCATAATTTCACCCCATGGCTCACTCTGCAACAACACTTCACCTAAAAATGTATCCCAAAACCCATGAGACTGGAGGGTTGTAGTAACACATCCATCATTATTTTGAACGTTTGCTTTTGATGAAACTAACAAATTCTGCTGAAATAGCTCCTCAGAATCTTGTAGAGCTTCAAACACTGCACTCTTACTTGTTCTGTACTGTCCACCATCCTTCAGTGCTGTTCTCCCAGCTTCCACTTTGCGAGGAATGGAACAACCACTCACCTAATGAGCAGGTGAAGTTCACCTATGCCCTGCCAAATTTACCCTAGTAGTATAAGCACCACCTTGGTCTACCCTGAAAAGAGGTCCAAAGCCTAGTGGGACTAACCCAGTCAACAAAAGAGTAAGTAAATAAATTTACAAATGAACAATGGGAAGACATATGTATGACTCCTAAGTATGCAACAAAGTCCAGAAGGTTTAGGATTTTTGCTCGGAATGTTGGATACATATTTTATATCCCAAACAGACAAATTAAATACTTTTTCCTCAGGTAGATAGCAAATGTTGGAGGTGTGATAGGGAAGAAAGAGACAACTGTGAACATGTTTTTTGGGAGTTTAATGAGTTTGCAGATTTAAAAATTTTCCTTACACAGTAGAAATATTGAGTGAGCAAATGGTTGTAATTAATGAAATGCTTCTTTTGAGCTGAGACACAACATCATAATTGCCTAGACATAGTGAGGCCTTGTTAAATTTAATTGTGTTGGCTGCCAAAAAAGTAATTACTAAAAAATGGAAATCAAAATCTAAACCAGCCCTATTTGTAGTACTGAATATTGTAAAAGAGATAAAAGAAGTGGAAGAGGGATTGTTAGAAAAGGGAAAGAACAAATTATATAGAAATAAATGGAATTTCTGGGAACAATACATGAAGAATAATTTTCAGAAGGAGAAGTGACATTTAAGGGAAGGCAGGAATTGAGTGATTTGTGTAATGGACTGAAAGACAGTTGTTATAATGAAAAAAATCATGTAATGTATAATATATGTAAATGGAAAAAATGTCAATATGGTCTGCTTTCTTTTCTGTTAATGTCTGTGTTTATATGTCTTAAGTGGTATTTTAATAAAGGTGTTTAAAATATATATTTTGCTTTGTAATCTGTTTTTCCTTTGGGTTCCATTTACCCAGCTTGTGGCTGAATATGATTTTTTTGGCCAGATCCTCTACATGGGCAGCATAATAACTAACTAACTAACTAACTAACTAACTAACTAACTAACTAACTAACTAACTAACTAACTAACTAACTAACTAACTAACTAACTAAAATATAGTATATATTTCATGTTTGCTGCTATGGATGATGTGGAATACCATGTTTGTGCTGATAATGACAGACGTTAGCTGGTATAATGGTCATGACTCTAAAAACTGAAAATGAAATATGTTTCTGCTAACACATGCTATTATAATGACATAAAATAATAGGGTATATTACTTTCCATCTAATTATCTAGAAAATCTGTTTGCTACCTTGATGAAATCTTTTGTATTGTTTTTATCTATCTCACCTGCAACCATCAGAGCTGTTTCAGCTTAGACAGGATAAGGTTGCGTTAGTCAATATATGCTATGTGCAGTAAGCTGACATATTACAAGAATGAAGAAAGAAGAGCTGGCACTTTGTGTATATTGTTAGCATGGCACACTTTTGTTTTAAAAAAAAAGTTAAGAAAGCAGGTCTGGCTACCCAAAAATGTTTGACATTTTAATGCTAAAGTTATGACTGTCATTTTATTACCCAAACCCACATACATTTGTGACTGTCCAGTTTCTGCCAATATTTATGTATAAACTAAACAGTGTTTTCTAGACTGATCAAATAAATACAGAAATCATACAGTATTTTCTGCATTATAGTAACTGGATATGTTGCCACCTTGTTAAACCATGGTTTGATAATTTATTTTACTGCCTTGTGTTTCTATGTCCACATTTATTTTCAAATTGGCTACACAAAGGCTATTAACAGTGTTACTGCCTTTATCACTACACAGAGACAAACAAGTATACATATATACCGACAGACAGACACAAGCATGCACACACTGTAAAAGTATTCTTCTGGTCTTCTTTTCTATAAAGGTTTTTACAACCCCGTCTCTGCGGTCAAATATTTTTGTTACCACCCTTAGTTGTTTTCTCCTGGCAAGGGTCACTGTCAGAACAAGTTTGTCATTGGAATATCACTGGTTACTAAATTATCTGCTGAAAGAAGTCATCATCATTTAATTCATGTGTGAGCGTGTGTGTGTGTGTGTGTGTGTGTGTGTGTGTGTGTGTGTGTGTGTGTGTGTGTGTGTGTTACAAGGGTCCTAATGGTCATTTCTATAATTAGTTCAGTTCCCTTTCAACACCTGAGAGAAGAAACACATTAACAAAACATTGTGTTACCAAAACATAAAAATATTTATTTCCTTTTAAAAGGGAATGTCAAATGCCAGACAGAGAGACTCACATATTTCATTAGTCTCTGCGATGAACACTACTGAACGTCAGGAAACAGATCATCTTTTTATAAAAAACGTTTGAGTATGTTTTCATTTATTTGACCATCAACCAATAACTAGTTACGAAAAACTGAATTCTTAGAAATCTTACAATTCTTCATCAGTCCTGACTACACATTTCTGGAACTTGCTTTTTCCTGGTGATTTGGTACAACCTAAGTTCAGAATGATGTTTATCATTTGATCATTGCTCTAGTAGCCTTCGCTGTATGGGATTATATCCTGGACAGGATATAACAGCCTGACAACTTCCAGAGCTTAGGGACACCTTCCAAGCACCCCACCCCAACTATTGACAGCATAAGCACTTGTAGAAAAACAATGGTTTGGATGCCAACTTAAGAACTTTCTTGCTGATAAAAAGAGCCCCCGTTCTGCACTTTCAAGGATCAGTGGGTGGCTAGTGTTTCTCCATTGCTGAGCAGATAAGTTTCCTTCGGGGGGAAAATAAATCAACATTTTAATTTTATGACAGAAATCTAACTTTTTGTGTGAAAGGAGCTACTTTATTCTAGGAAATTGCTATTTATTGGACAGTCACATGATGTTTCAGTCACTTTAAACTATGAAGTGCTACTTTTTACCTTTGTATAAAAACTTGTTAAAAGTGTACTTTCTTTTTTTTCCTGGTGAAAGCATTTTCTAAATTACTTTTAGGAGTGGGTAAGTGTATGTTATGCTTTTCATAGTATTTTAGGTGGAAAACACTACTTTTTTAATGCTTACCTCTTTTACTGATTGTTGCTGTCAGTGTTATCTGGGCTTCAGACTTCATTTTCTGCTTTGCCGTGGAATAAATGACCTGTTCCTTGTTTCTTTCTACATCCAGCCACAAAAAGAAGAAAATTTCCAGACAGCCTTTTTGGAGTGTCTTTAGTGGATTTGAGAGAACCACTCTCATTAGCCTTGGAAGAAGGAATGGTGAACGCCTCTCTGCCTAGCCAGACTGGGATGCCTCTCCCCAGGGTGATGTGCCTGACAGGGATCAGTCTGCTTCTAGGGAAATTCACATTAGAAGAGGTATAAAGTTAAAGATTTATCTTTGTCTTTCTCAGTTACTTTACACAGGAATGACTTAATGGGTTTAGCTCAGGGCTTAGTTCTGGCTATTGACCCCTTTTTTTGGTAAAAGAAAAAGGAGGTTTTCTTTTTCTGAAAATTCACAGGGCAATGAACAAAGAAATGATTTTGAAGGAGCAGCTTCTATTTTCTCGTCTCAGATAACCAATCCAGATTTTGAGGAGACTGTTTCTTTTGCTAGTCTCTTAGAAGAATTTTCTGTTTCTGAAATTGTATCTATGATGTTTTAATGGGAACATAATGATATTCCAATATATTTAAAAATATGATTTGTTACAGATGGAATTTTCATTGCTCATCCTATTCCTTCTGTGCTTCTAGCATTGGAGGATGCTTTTATTACAGTGTGTAGCATGCCTGAAAGCTAGCCTGCAACCTCTAAGAAGGCTGATAGATTGTATAAAATTCCTCAGTCTTACAAATATTTATTTTCAAATCCCAGATCTGACCCTGCAGTGATTTATTTGGCAAATCCTGCTGTTACTAACCATTTGGTGAATACTAATCCACCTTCTTATAAAGATGGAAAAGCCTTTGATAGATCTGGGGAAAAATGTATTCTTCTGCTACACTTATGTTTACAAATATTAATTATCAAGCTCATATGTTAAAGTTTTTGTTTGCATCTTTTGAAAATCTGAGTAATATTATAGCCACTTTTTTCCCTCTTCTGAGGAAAACCCTTCCATGAATTCACTTATTGCTTCTGTATCTCAAGTCACCAAACACTCCTTTAAGTGTGCGTATGATTCAGCTGATGCCTCCTCCAGAGCAGCTGCTACTGGAATGGTTATGGCAAGGTTTACATGGTTACATGCTTAAAATTTGGCACAAGATGGTAAAGCTGAATTTTTGAATATAGAGAGGTTGTTTTTGGACCACTTCCACCTGAGGTCCTGAAAAGTTTCATGAGAGAGGGAAATGGATTCAAGGGGTGACTAAGATTTTTTAGCCTACCTTCTCCAAGTCTGTTAAAGGTTTTGCACCTACCTCAGCACATTTTTAAGTAAAATAAGCAAACACAGCAAACTTCTGGCAAACAATCATTAAAAAACAAAGGCAAGGAGGCTCCAAAAAGAAAGAAGGCATCTCCTAGAAACAAGGACAATTCAAGTCTGAATGACTGCCTCAAATAGTACCCAACTCCACCCTGGCAAACCTTTAAATCTCTCTCTCTCAAAATCTGGTTTTCCATTTCTGTCTTGGGCAACAAGGATACATATGTCAGTGGAAGCATACCTCTCAACTTCTTACAGCAAAAAATCTCGACAAAGTCATAAATAATGAGGGGACAAAGGCTCAAAAATTGGGACATTTTTAAAATATTACTCTTGCAAAATTAGAAAGTTGATAAAGTAATGGGTTTGCATTAGCATGAATTTTATAAAGGATATAAAGTCTAAAACGCAAACGTCTGCCATTATTTTCTGACTTCAGTTCTCAGAGATATACCAATGATTTTCAAGAAAACCATAATTTTTGTAGAAACAGACCAAAAATATGAGGCAAAAATATGGATATTCTGTGAAAATCTGGACAGCTGAGAGGTATGAGTGGGAGTCCTTTTCTGCCTTTTAGGGGATTCCTCTTCATTCATCATATCAAGCTTCTTTTTTTGTTTCTGCTGTCATTCAGCATATGCTGACTCAGAGAGTAATCGAAGCTAACTCACTTTCTCTGACAGGGAAAAGTTTTTTATTCAAGAATGCTTCAGGTACCAAAGAGAGAAGCGTCTATGAGACCAGTATTAGAGCTTTCTTTTCTAAATCAGTCTATGAAAGTCCCACAGTTCAAAATGATACCCCTTTGTGATCTGTTACCAGTGACTCCCTGTTATAGATTTTTAGTAACTCTAGATTTGAAGGTTGCTTATTATCACATTCCTATAGTGTCAGATTTCAAGCATTTCTTAATGTTTTCTGTGTCTGCATTACACTTTAAGTTTTCTGCATTACCTTTGGGTTATCCACTACTTCAAGTGTATTCACAAAGTGTCTATCTCCAGTGATAGGCTATTGCAGATTACAAAGTATTCATATTTTTCCTTATGTAGATGATTTATCTTTGCAGAGTCTATTTCAAAATGTCAAAGAATCTCTCAGATGAGTAAGAGACCTCCTTCTCACATTAGGGTTTCAGGAGAAACAAAATACTAGACAAGTGCATTCATCAGCAGCTCTTAAACATCACCTATATAATATGATTTCCTCTCAGGATAGTATAGAGACAGTACCCTACTATCATTCCTTAACATAAAAAACAAAAACACGGGACACGAAGACTTCAGAGCAAAAATCTGCAAATAACTCAAAACTATATTTATTATATCAAAAATATTAAGCACTTTTGTCCAACAATGTACAGGTCTTCATCAGAATAAAGACCATACTCAAACACTTGGTTTAAAAATCCCCTCATCACAATTAATCTATAGCCAATTAAAAAATAACTTATTTTAAACATACAGAGCCAAGTCAATATACACTGGTATATTGATAAGATGTAGTATGAAAAGAGGAAGGCATACCCCCTCCCCCTGTTGTTGAAGCTAATTATTCAGGTAACCCCCAGGGCCATGTTGAAGAAAATACAGTGAGCATTAATTTTAATATGGAGGAAACTGAAATTGGCTCTTGGAGAGAAGTCCCTTTAGAGTATACCCCATTAAGGAGGTCCCAAAGATTAAGGGACTGAATGGAGAGCTCTTTGAACAGGCCAGAAGTGAATCACTGGCACTTGATTTCCTCCCGTGGAAGAGAGAGAGAGAGAGAGGGAAGGAGGAGGAGGGGGAGGGGGAATCACTGGAGAACTCACCAATAGTGGAATATCAAGTTATATGTAATGATTTTGGTGATTATCAAATATATAATTACAGCAGTATAGAAATGGACACTAGGTGGGCTAATTTGTTTGAAAAGGGTTTACATTTGTTCCATCAAGGAAAAGTAGAATTGATGATGTATTACTGCAGCTGAAACTCTATACAAGGAAATTAAATTGTAGGTTTTAGTGGAAATAAGGAATTATTTTATGGCTTCTAAGAGTTTGGTGCTGGAAGATAATTTAAGTCAAGGAGAAAGGGTGTTGATAAAAGAAATTTGTCAGAATAAGCAGTTTAGACTGATGAAGCCTGATAAAGGTGGGGGTTTGGTAGTTATGGACACTAATGATTATGTTAACAAAATCTATAAACAAAACAATGGACTAGCAGTGTACTATAAAACAAATAAAAAGAAAAAAAACGCTACTCAGAATCATGAACCAGAATTTATAACTGAAGAAGTTTAACTGAATAACTGAAGTTTCTGAAGAAGTTCCTTACCAAAGTGAATGAAAATGCTTAAACTGATGTGTTTTAGATGTAATAAATTCTGGTTCGTGATACCTGAGTAGTGTTTTTTTCTTTTATGTTAATAAAATTTAAACCTTTTATATTCAGATACATATGAAGAAACATCTATAAACCAAATGAATATAGCTTATCGTAATATTGATTTGGTGTTGGAGGAAATGTTATTTAATAATCAAATAACTGTTGAAGATTTTAACTTTGTTTATATCCATAACCCAAATCCTCCCACCATTTTTGGAATTCCTATGGTTCATAAGAATTCTGTGGACCCTCCTATGTGCTCTATTATTGATGCAAAAAAACTTTAAAATCCTTTAGTTTAGCTAAATATATAGATTTTTTTACACCAAAAAATTGTTTGAAACAAATTCCTGCCTCCTGAGGGACTCTTGGGATTTTTTTTTGAGAGCCTCAGATGAGTTTTTTCAGGAAGACATTCTGTTTGTGATGATAGACTTTCAAGATTCATGATACAGGCTTAGAATCATTTTATGATTATCTTAGTCAATACACATCCCCATGTCAGGAGTTAAGTATATTTTATGGACTTGGTTTTAGAAAATAATTTTCTGACTTTCGAAAACCAGCTTTTTGGACAAAAGGCAGGAGTAGCCATGGGGTCATCATGTGCCTCCATGTTTGCTAATGCAGCTATTTTCCTTTTGGGAGACAAATTTTGTTCTAAATAGTGAACATAGAAATAGTTGGCTTTTTTATGGACTTTATTTAGATAATATGATTTTCTTTTGGAGGGATTCACTTGACAGATTAAAACTATTTTAACTACCTACACACTACAATGGATTTCCTTAGATTTACTATGGAGGTTCAGTTAGACTCAGTAAACTTCTTGGATATTACTTTGAGGAAGAACTATGAAGCAAGAAGTTTTGAATCCAATATTTACCGGAAACCCACATATTCAAATTATTTTCTTCATTTTGAGAGCATGCATCCCTTGCACAAGAAAAGAACTTTGGTGAAGGGGCAGTGTGTAAGACTAGCCTTTATGATATCCACTGAAATAGATTTTGAATATAAGATGAGGAAATTGAAAGGTATGTTTAGTAGGAGAGGTTATCCTGAAGTTTTTTTAACTAATAACTTTAATGAGGTAGATGTTAAGAAGAAGGAGAGCTATTTTATTCCATTATTGGGACAAAGAAGAGGAATAGTTATGGGGAACATAAGTGCGAACAAAAGTATTGTTCCCCAGTGTTATAAACATTCTCTAACCTTAACTTATACCATAAACATTCAGGATATTAAATGTAGTGTGGAAAGGAACTAGAAGGTGTTTGGGATAGATAAAGAATATACGTATATTGTAGGGCTAAATCTGGTGATTGTATATAAAAAGGACTTTAGTTTTAAAGCAATTTTGGAAGGACAGGGAATTAATGAATATGAAGGGAGGATGTGTAAATGTGGCAATTGTCTCCAGTTTAAATATATTTTTGAGGGGTCCAGTTATTATATTGATGGGTTTGGTTAAATTTAGCTGCACCAGAGGTTTCACTGTAACAGCAAAGGGCTGGTTTATGTGGCCCTATGCGAGCTATGCAAAGCATTTTATATTGGTAAGACCAAACTGGGTCTAAGAAAAAGGATCTACCAGCATTTATATGATATTAAAAAGAAAAATAAAAAGAATGCATTATGTAAGCACCTCAAAGAGAAACCCAAATGGTTCAAGTTTATGGTTATTGACCATGTTGATTTAGGCCAGTGGGGAGGGCCAAGTGAATTGCAGGTCCCATCAATAATTAGTAATAGGTTTTTATTGGTTGTTTTAATTGATTTTAAAGTATTTAAACTTGAAGAATTGTTTGTTTTATGTATATTGCATCTGATGAAGCAGACGTTATGAAAGAGCTTATCCAGTTTTTATTTTGGTGTAATACATTTTGTATGTTCACAGCTGTGGTGGTCACTTGGAGTTTTTATTTTCCGCTAAAACTGAAGGCTGCCTACTTTTTTTCTTGATGTGTATTTTGTTTCCTTGTTTGTTTTTTTCTCTGTTGATTTAAATACATTTTTTATAGAGAAAATGTATTAAGGCATGTTTTAGTAAGATTTAAATATGTATATATTAATGTTTTAATAATATAATGCTAAGTTATTTTTAACCAGCATCTGAATATGTTGTTTGTAAAAGAGTGTGCACATATGGACATTGTCTTGGAAAAAAGGGGAGATTATATTAGTGTGTTATGGAAGTGTATATTGACTTGGCTCTGTATGTTTAAAATAATAGTCATTTTTTAGTGGCTAAAGATTAATTGTGAGGAGGGGTTTAAGGGATATTTAAACCAAGTGTTTGAGTATGGTCTTTGTTCTGATGAAATCCTGTACATTGTTGGATGAAAGTGCTTAACATTTTTGATATAATAAATTTGGTTTTGAATTATTTGCAGCATTTTGCTCAAAAGTCTTCTTCTCCTGTTTTTTTGTTAGTTATTTGGTTTGCTCGTGGTGGACTTTCATCATTCCTTAACATCATATATCACAATAAAAATGGTGACTTGTAAGCTATTGCTTTATTTCTAAATTGCTCCAAGAGCTTTGATACTGTATCCCATTCATGTCTTCAGTGATTATCTTCTATGGATATAAGCAGTCTTTATTCTGGATTACAAGCTACCAATCATTTTCCAGCAGTCAGATGGTCACATACAGTTTACAAGTGGGTCTACCTTCTTTCAATGAAATTATGTTTAACCAAATTTTACTTTCCCAGCCTCACTTCTCTGAAGCTACATTCCACTGAAAGCATGGACTGCTGAAATCCTTTCCCTGTGAAAGGAACCATGTGGTAGTTTGCACAGGGCTATAGAAGCTATCAATTGTAATTCTCAAGGTGTCATGTATATCATTAGATGTGATTGCCAACAAATAAAATGGTAAGTTGGACAGATTAAAGGAAAAGTTAAGGTGAAGATTATGGAGCACATAGGGGATGTTAGGAAATGTAATACTGATAGCCTGGTGGGACACCAATTTACTTCTGTAGATGGAGGTTCTATTAATAGCATGCTTTTTAGTGTGCTTGCATGACCCCATTTAGACTTTGCGGGGAGTTTTAAAGATGCACTCAATAGATTAGAATGGAGAATGATCTTGAATTTTAGTACACTTTTCCCCAGAGGCATGAATATTGATAGTAATATAACATTATAATATATGTATTTAATGGTTTGAAATGTTCGGAATGAAATTATGAATTGTATCCTGTTTATAAGGCATATGAATGGCAACTTGTTGCTTTATGTTCTGTATATGTCTTTATTTAAGTTGCAACTAGGCATTTATGCCTTTAAAAGGGGAATGGTCAGTTTCTAATTGCATTAATTGTAGTAATTATGTAATTGTCAACCAGGATAAATGCATTGTTGGAAATTTATGCCAAGTTGTATGGTGGATGTGTTGCAGCTTACTTTGGGTTTTTTTGCTGTATTCATACTTTTTGGTTTTCAGTTATGTCATAACTCCCAGAGTATCCCAGCTGCCAGTATAAAATCCAGCAGGAAATTCCAAATGACCAAGACTTCAGCAATTTCCATGTTAAAACTGATTGCACTTTCTGACGATGGATGAAAGCTACAGCAGTATCATACACCTACTAATCAAATTTATCTTTTTAGCAAGTGACCCACTGACTTTTGGGAAGGGGGGCTATAATATACATGCTAACTCACTAAATGTTCAACAATCTACATATTAAAAGCTAATCACCATCTCTAACAATCAAATATGAACAAAACTAATATCATACACCTACTGATCAAATATAACATTTGAGCACACAACCCAATTACCGAGGACCTTTTTAGAAAAGGGAGGCTATAAAATACATATCTATGTGTCAGCATCTCCTCAGCATATAAACTGTAATAAATGGCAGTCTTGGCTACCATATTCATCTTACTACAAAGGATTCTGACTAAAAACTGACTCACTAAGAAGCAGTAGCAATATCTCACGCCTAATAATCTAGTATATAATTTGTACAAATAATCCAACAACATAGCCTTATGAGAGAAAGATTTAGAAATACTTATCTATATATCAAGTCTGGTAACTAGTTTATCATCAAACCATAAGACTCTAGCACTTCGGCAAACAGCCTTCAATGGAGTATATATAAAATAACATAAAACACATTTAAATAATACAATTAATTCAAAAACAACCAATGCACATTAATAGTCAATTAAAAGCAATTCCAATTAACCTCCGTATTTAGTCCATTAAGTTTTAAAGCGACAGCATTTAATATAAAAATACTTTCCTTATATAATAACTTATTTTTAACTCCAGTGTACCAGCATTCATATCTTTCTGAAACAGTTACTTTTAAACAGATAAGATCACTATGATGAAACTTCATAAAATGTTCAGCCACAGAACTACTAATTTTATTATTCATTATATCCCTTGCATGTTCTTACAACTTGATTTAAAAGTTTTACCAGTATAACATTTATTACAAGAACAAAACAAAGCATAAATAACTTTTTTGAATTACATGAAAAAATCCATTATTATTACATCTCAGTCCATTAAAAACTTCAAATGTTCTACATATATATATTTACAGACACAACATGAACTACACATTATTGTGCCAGATTTCAGAACTGGAATACTATTTATTGTTGTTATTTCATTTACAATAACCTTAGCTCTTACAAAACAATGAGCCAGGCTTTTACCATTAATAAAATAAATATTAGGAGCCACAGGTAAAACTTTTCTCAAAAATGGATCAGATAGTAATAATTTATAATATTTGACTACATTCACCAGTTGATCAGCTATCATAATAAGTAACAAAAGAAATATTCCTTTTATCATTATATATTTTACAATTTTCTTAGACATACTCCTAGCTCCTATTAGGGCTTCTAATTGCAACATACTATAAACTTTCATATACATTTTCTTCACATCACCTTCAAAATAATTTGTTCATACAAAATATTCATAATTTTATTAGCTTCATGTAATACATCATGTCTCATACTACAATTTTACCTTGCCCTAATGACTCCCCATAAGGCAGTGAGGCAAGAAGGTAAGGAGGATGAAAGCTTCTTCCATTTAAACAGTCCAAAACATGTGCTGTTTACAAAATAATTTGGAATTCAATTCATACCAATCCCTTATTTCTAGTTGTATATCCAAATATGCAACTTTATTGTTAAAAGTATTACCTGAGAAACATAATCCAAACTTACTATTCTGAAATGATTGTATAATGTCTTCACTAGCCATGGCCTCACCTTTACAAAAAGATTGAATCATCCATATGATTAAAATAAAACTTAATATATCTGGAAAAATATCTGAAAGATTAAAAAAAGCCTCATAGTCAAATTAGGATAAGAATGGGCAAATGGTGCACCCATTACTGTACTCCTAATTTGCTGTAACATTTGTCAAATCTACAAAACAAACAACATCAGAATTATCCATTCTAAAGACTTAAACCTTGCCTATGATATAAATAAAACCTGCTAGACAGACAGGTACATGTCCCAGAGACTACCCCGTCTCTGGAGCAGGCTCCCCATCAATGTGGAGCAGAGTTCCCTTCTAACCCAATTCAAGTGCAGCTTGGAGAATTGGATGGGGAACAAGAAATTCATTCCTAGTTTGGCTCCTGTGTCTCTAATGAACATAGGTAACCTGTAAATGTTTCATTTTGCAGATCCCTGCTTGTAAATGGTTCATCTCCCAAGCCCCTACTTACACTTATCAAGGGTATCAGAACTTGTCAGAGATTTGGGATGCATAGCTAGGCTTAAAAAGTCCATTGTGGTTGTTACCCTAGTAAGCACCTATGAATCTATAAACCTATTCAACTCAAAAACAAAAATTCCAAGTTAAAAAAAAAAAAAAAAAATAAAATAAATAAATAAATAAATAAATAAATCCATCAGATAACTTACGGAATATGTACTTAAATACTATTTTAAGATTTCATAACCAAAACTGCATTTAGCATTAGAATACAGACTATCAACATCTAAAGAAAATCCAAAACATATCATCTTCCCATATAATGCTTTCTTAATCTTTACTAAAAAATCTATAGAATTTCTAATATACAAGGAAAGTTTAAGTACATATTTCATTTCCAAAACTCACCTGTATAAACTTGAACTTACTTATAACAAACTTGACAAATGTGCTGCAAATATCTCAAACTTAAGTAATCACTGTATTGCCCCTGTCATTAATTTGCCTTAAGACCCAAAAGAAATTCCTGTGATATACAAACAAATGCCCATCTGTTTCCACTATAATTAATAAATGTTATCCTATAGGAACTTATACTCACAAAATCATAACCTCTTAAAAGTAATCAAATCAGATAACAATTGTGGTGGCTCCCTATATTGTGTTTATGGAATAAAGTTATAAAACTCCATTCCACTTGATTTTTAAAATGATAGCAATACTAAGTTCCTTACAGTTTAAAAACCTCTGTGTTAAATAACTGGTCATGCCTCTGTATCCGATGCTCTACATTATATCAGTATCATTTACTTACTCCCCTTTCTGTTAAGTAATTCTACCTCACACTCCTTCTCTTACCAACTATTTTCTGTCACCCTATTTTTATCTAATTATCATGCCTATCAGCCTATATCAATATTTTTTCACCTTCCTTCCTTCTCATTCTCTTTGTCCTATTATAGTTCCTTTCTATGACTTTAAGAATTTATTTCTAACTCATCTACATAGATCTCTTAATGAACACTTGCTATTTTTATTTTTTGTGCCACCATAAGGGGGCCATTGTTATTTATTTTCATTTCTTACTGTTAAAAGTTATTGCATTTTGTGTATTAGTGATGGAGCTTTTCAACCTAGGCCCCTGCTGAAAATGGACTTTCCTCAGTCAGACTATCCCAGTTACCAAATGTAAAAAAAAATAACAATAAATAAATAAATAACTAACTAAATAAATAAGTAATATCATTAGGTATAAACTGGCAAAAAATTAAAGCCACTGTTGATACAATTAATTCTAAATAGACAGGGACAGCTTAAAAATTATGGCTATTTAAAAGGTTCCTGTCTGCTGAGATCAATTTTAGAGTCTTATTTACTCCTATGGACTACAATATGGACTTTTCCATAATCCCTTTCAGAGGTGATATTTTTCAAGTATGTATTCTTTATGCCAGGGTGTGTCATCTGAACTACATCAATAGAATGATTTAGTACTATGTACTTGCATGCTTATTTCTCTCCAGAGTACATTATCCTGTTGGAAGGATACAGTGATACTTTTTTCAGACAGATTTGCTCCACTCCAGGGTATGTTATCCAGATTATGCTGAAATCTCCATTTATACTGTTCCTGAGTCATTGTGTTTTATTCTAGCATGGTGACCAGGATCCTACTGACATATGCAGTTACTCAATTGTCATACAGGTGTGTTTCACACCAGAACAGGAATATAGTCCCTGGCTAAAAGGGTACCATTTCACCATCATTTCACTGGCTAAAGTTTGCAGTGCCAGTATTGCATCAGTAGCACACTCACCTTTGGTGTTAGAAGATCAGAAGACTGTGGGGTCGATTCCCTCTCCAGGTGATTGGATTGTTGATACTGCCATGCACCATAAGGGGACTACAGCACTCCTGAGTGTGCTGTCCTTCAGATGAGATGTTAAACCAAGGCCTCATCTGCTTGAGGTGATGGTAGCTCAGGTGGATGTAAAAGAACCCATAGCACCCATCAAAAGAGTAGGGATCCTTTATTAAGCGTACCATAAAAACATCATTCACATATTTACAGCTGTATACATTTACATGCACGTATATATACATTTCTATTTCTTACTGCGTATCATATTTCTTATAACATTCTCATTGCTATTCTTCCATAATTGGGCCCCACACCTTCTTCCACAACCATACTCTGATTTTTCAAAAAATATCTGCACAAATCCATTTCTCATTAAACAAAATGTCATTTAGTCCTTCATTGCAAATAACCCATATTACACAACATAAATTTGCATCTATACGTCTCATATATTTTTTATTATTCTTATAATATTCATACACAATCATATTCATATCTATATTATGTCATTAATATTCTCAAAAAATTTTCTCCATACAACTTTTTCCAGAATTTCACCATTCTTTTAGATTAAAAAAAATGCTCTGTTGTTGCCCTCCCCACAAAATAAACACTCTTTCAAATTTCTTTTTATATGGCGTATTCTCCTTTACTGGTAACTCATTTATAATCAGTCTCCATAGGAAATCGTGACACTTCACTATCTTGGTACACTACTTTTTCCTTACTTTAATGGATTTAATCACGTCTTCTGGTAACATTTTCCATGAATTTACATAATTAATATTGCTTCATCACATTATTATACCACATATTTCTGTCTTACTTTATCTCTATAAATTTTATTTTCCACATTAGTATTTTTTCCTTGATAATTTTAGTTACTTTATTTTATACTATTTTTTGCTTTCTGTTTCTCTTACTGTCATCATCTCTCAGACTTTTATGTACTTATATTTATGTAATTTATTTAAATAATCTCAGTATTAAGTTCTCATTCTCTTCCTTTACCAGCTTTAATACTCCAAATTTAAAGAAGCAAGACAAGTAACTGGATTTATTAACACCAACCTCTCTTTATCTTCACTCATATACAACACACTTCTTTTCATTGGATTTAACCTGAAACACATATGAAAGAAAATACCAAGAAGTTCCTTATCATATTTTATTGGGATCATATCAACATTTGACATATGCACTGTTTTTCCTATTAATACCAAATTCACCAGCTAAATCTTTTCCCGGAATGCTACTCTATACATCCTCCACAAAAGACAGATTTATTTTAATTATTTTATCAAACTCTCCTATTGCATCATAACTACATATTTTTTCTCAAATGTTATTCCTAGCAAAGACACTTCATCCATTGAAAAATACTCCTACCTCCCAATTTTACCACATCACCCAAACCCTTACTTTTATCTTTATTCAGTGTCATTCCCATTTCCTTTAAACATCCACTCAGACAAATGTCAAAACCAGTGGTATCACCACCTATTTTTGCACCATGTATCCAGCATTTTTCATTTTATAATCTACTTTACTCAATATCTCATTCCTTACCAGTGCAAACAATATTCCACTCATAGAGCATCTTTGCCTTATACCACACCATGTATATTTCTTTACTTAGCCACCCATTTACTAACACTCTCACTCAATTATTCTGATGCGTTGAAATACAAACTGTCCTAATTATTTTACTTATTCCATACTTCTCCATAACATTCCACAAATAATCATGCCATACTGGTTTGAATGTCTTGCTAACATCACGTACCATAAGTTTCACGTTCTCCCTTTTACTTATACACAATTTCTCTCACAACCAATAAAAACTCTTGACATCCCTTCCCTTTTATGTTATATATACTTTCTTCCATAATATCCCTAATCCTTCCTTCCATTCTCTTCTGCATTATTCCCATAAAATGTAATGATCTGTGTTATTTTGGGTGATGAGGCTCCAATTTTTATTTAATTCTTCTCATCTTTCTTCCATATAAATTTTAATATTCCTAATGCTGATTGGCCAGCCCAACCAGATTGCTCAATAAAAAAGCCATCAACCTAAATGTCCGTCGCCCGGACTTTTTCCGTTAGTATTCTCTTCTCGTTTGTTTAAAAAAGATATTTTAATAGAAAAACAGTTTAAAAGCAACAGAGAGAAAGTTCTCCGTTTGATACTTTTTATATGTTATCTTATGGGGTTAATATAGCGAGAAGAAGCACACAGAAGAGCAACAGAGATCTCCATTTACTTTATTTGTGCTGTTTAAACCCATTTTAAATTAAACCCATTATTCACAGCTTCTTTGCTGCTGACTCTGATGCGCTGCATCGCAGTGCAGTAGCATCAGAACCACAGCAGAATACCAGACAGCTGCGGAAGGCAAGGGCAGTATATTGCCATTATTTTATATTTAAGATTCTTTTCTTTTCTAATTAATATAAATAATATTATATAATAACGATTTGGTGGGTGGGTGTAATTATTCCACAGTTATGGCTTTAGTTTGGTCCGGGCTTCACCCTCGGGACCAAACCACGCCAACCGTGGGTAAATCCAGCATTACCCACACCCAGGCGTGGGTTATTGCTATAATATTCTAATATTACCATATATAAACAAACCTTCCTTCAATCATTCAATCAGCACAATTACAAAATACTGTCTTTGCCATTCTATTCCTTTCTTGTACATTTCATACCGTATACCATCTAGGCCTGATATTGAATCTACATTTACTTTCCTAAGTACTTCTTCCAATTCTCTAATAACTTCTTTTTCTAATTCTCTGCTAACTCTGTCTGGAAAATTCTTCACTTTCCATATGCTTTGCTACAATACTCATAATTTGCTCTTGTAGTCTTTTTACCTCAGCCTTTATATTTTTCATTATGCTAATATTCTCCTTTTCTATTTTACCTAGATATGCAAATACTTCCTCCTTTCTCCCTTGTAAATAATACCTATACCAAAATAGTTATGCCTTAATGTTTCATGATTTTTTATATATTTCTTTTCCAAATTATAATATTCTCTTGTATTATTCTCTAAATTCTCTAATTTATATCTATAAATTCCCCCATACTCCATTTTCTCTTCCTTTCTTACATCATCCTGCCAGTGAAAATACCACATTTTATAGTTCTTTTTAATCCACTACTCAGACCATTTTTATAGATGTCCTTAATTGCTATATTATCCTTCCATAACTGCAATACTTCACACTCTTAAATTTCATCCCACACTCATTTATTCTTTTATTCCCTTTCCTATTTTAATATACTCCCTTTCTTCCATCATCTCCATCCATATTGTTAAATGGTCTGAAAAATACATCACAAATGTATCACCATCTTCTTCTCCCAAAGCCTTCCAATAATGCAAATTATACAATGACCCCCCCCCATTAATATTCCAAAACGTGCACGTTGATTGGCCTGCGTGCTTGTTGTAAATCTGACAATATACCAACAGAAAAAGGTTCGGTCACCCAGACTTTTTTTCCATTTGTATAATGTGCCCAAAACCTTTTTTTTTTTTAATGAATAAAAAAAAAGAAAAAAACTGAGCAACAGAGACTTTCTTTTCTCCGTTGCTTCTGTTTCAAAGCATTAATGTATTGGGTATGTGTAGGAATGCAGGTCCCATATGCATGCGCAGTACATCAACACAAGGAAGCAGTAAACCACCACCGGAGGAAGGACAGTAATACACCTTTATACAAAGGCATTATTTAAGAAAAGTAAGTATTTTTTTCTTAAATAATGTCATTGTATAATAGCAACAACTGAATCCGTGGTTGTGGTATATTGACATTTACCCACGGTTGGCTTTATTTAATCACTCGGCTTTGTCCTTGTGATTAAACCACTCCAACCATGGGTAAATCTTCAATTTACCACACCATGTTGTCGATTATTGCGTAAATAATCAATTTCAGATCCAGCTGCACTTGTTCTGTACATCTATTGACTTTTGTTCCACACAGCTGATTACCACATTGTATCGCTTTCTACATTTTTTACATCTTTCACTTTTACATGTCTTCCACATGAATCACAATTAAGACCCCTGCAATTATAATTTTCATGTTAACTACCACATAGTCTAATATTTGATGAGACAGATTGCTAGCTATATATGCATATAATGCTATAATTTTATAAATATGTTCTCTTCACCTCACATCCAGAGCAGTTAACCTTCCCATACTCACCAATATTACTTTTTATATTTTTACTTTTTTTTTTACACAACACAGCCACTCCAGAACAACTTTCACTTTCTAAGCTCCATATTTGCACCCCACAATTTTTCTGTTTTCAGTCTTTCTTCAGTTGTCAAGAATCTTACATCCTCTAACAGAATGACATCCACATCACATTTAGTACACCGTTCCAGTATCCCTGTCCTTCTTACAGTGTTAATAATACTGTTCACACTTGCTGGAAATACTCTAATATTGCTGCTTTTACATCTTTTTTAAGTTTAGGGACAATATTTTAAAATTTTTATTTTCTTAGCATTACTCTTTCCACTATTAAATATTTTGCTGGGATTATGGAGAAATAATCCTTGATCCTCAGAATCAGAGTTTTCACTGGCTTGAACCTCAAAATAATTAATAGTAGCAATCCCTACTCCTGACCTCTCTTCCTGCATGCAGTATGTCTCCTCTCTTCTCCTCTATTTTTTTTCTTCTTCTATAGTTTCTTTTTCATCTAGTTCACCCTCTCCCAAAGCCTTTTGTTGTCCTTCCTCATGCATGTTTTCTTCAGTTCCCCCTTCTTTTTCTTTATTTATGCTTTGGTCTTGACAATCCATCCAAAAGTCTTCCTTTTTAACACAACCTGCATTCAAGCACACATGTTCTTGCTGTATGTCCTTCCTCCCTACACTGGCTACAATGTATCTTGTCACAATCATTAATTAAATGTGAAAAGTCCCCACAAAAGAGACATGATTTAGGTTGACCAGAATATTTTAATGTCTCTCTCTGACCATCTACAAAAATAACACTTGGCAAGTGTTTCAACATGTTTTGTTAAAATTTCAAGACAGTTCCAACCTTTACCCTCCATTCCATTAGTTAGCATCCTTTTGTTTCAGATCATCAGATTTAAACTGCAAAGTAATGCTTTTAACATTTAAGTTACTACCAGGAAACAAGTCCATGGATAAATGTCCTTCTTTTTGTTACACAGTTGCAGAAATTTCATCACCAGTCCCTCGGATTCAAATGTTAAGTCACAAAAAGTCTCAGTCCCTATATATATTAAAGACTAAATGTCTTGAGCTTTAAAACCTAGAACAGTTAACAAATTGTCCCATGTACAATATCTGTCTATTATGCCTCCATTTTTGTTTTTATTCCTACATTTGGTCTTCTCTAATTTTTAAAAACAGTTTTACTCAGTTTGTTGCTGTTCTCTTTTTTGCACACTGTCACTGCTGCAAATGTTTTAATGGCTACATTCTCTGCTGCCACAACACTAGACTGCTTTTCAATTTTTTGTGGCTTTCCTCTTTTAGTTTCAGTTACTGCTGCATACATTTTATCTGCTGCATTCTCTGCTGCCATATCACCTGACTCCTTTTCCATATTACCATCCTCATCACTTCTGAAAAAGTTTTTTGTCATCTAACCCCATGAAAGAGCTGAACTGTCACCTGGATCTGCTCAATTATTTTCAACTGAACATCATCAGCAACTCCTTCTATTACCATTTCTGTTATCTGCTCCACCCCAACAGATCACTTACTTCATCCTCCACTGAAACAGCCAAACACTGATCATTTGTATCATCCACCACACAGGAATCTTCTTCTGCATTCTGATACTCCATATAAAACAAAATGCTCCCCAAATTCACATTTTCCACCTCCAAACTCTCCATAGGTTTTCTCTCCTTTTCTATATTGCTGCTTCCCTTAGGCCTCTCCCTTGCTGCTGTAGGAGCCCTCTAACACTATGTAGCAGCTACGACATGCAGGGGAAGTTCCCCTACATCCTGGCCAAATTTCCCCTGGTTGCCAAAATACCATCTTGTTTCTCTCCTCAAAAAAGGCCACTAGCCTAGTGGTCCTAACCCAGTTAGCAAATGATAAATAGATGTGCTGTACCTGCATCCCTGCTGTCTGATTATAGATGCCCTTTTCTTTTTTTCATGCTGCTACTAATATAGCCTTATTATGATGGAATGCTTGTTTTTTTTTTTTTTTTTTTTGCTCAGCTGGTTCTGTGATTATTGTATTTATTCACTACATGCTATTAGCTCCATTCATTACTGCACTGCTCCTTTTTGACATGGCATGCATGGTGCTCCTTTTTGACATGCCATGCATTACATCCTAAACATCCTGCTTTTTAATTAGTCCTACTGATGGAGTCTAAGGCCAGGGTTCAGATTTGGCAATGTTATAATTTCTAAAAATGCAGTGTCAATAACCCAATAACCTGTGATTCATAGACATGATAAATTCACACTGAGCAGCATCTCATTAGGGGCTCATTAGCATGTCTCTTAATTGAACACTGTGCTGTTAAACCTAACAGTGCTAGTGTTCACCCTCCCGGCCAATGTATTATGTTTGCAGATGCACCTTCAAACAAGCACACACACACACACACACACACACACACACACACACACACACACACACACACACACACACACACACACACACACACATGCACAAAACCCCACAAGCACCCATACATAAAAACCCACAAACACACATGCACACACACACATCCAAATAGCTGTAATCAGGCTCCTCTAGACAGATAGACAGTGAGACAGACATACAGATATTCACACACACACACACACACACACACACACACACACACACACACACACACACACACACACACACACACACACACACACACACACACATGCACAAAACCCCACAAACACATACACAAAAACCCACAAACACACATACACACACATCCAAATAGCTGTAATCAGGCTCCTCTAGACAGATAGACAGTGAGACAGACATACAGATATTCACACACACACACTCACACACACACACACACACACACACACACACACACACACACACACACAATACCATAGAGCTGGCTTCACAGTGCCTACCACTATAGCACCAGCAGACTTGATCTTTCCATTAAAGTGAATGGATGCACTTTTTTGCTTCACTGTGTGAATAGTACAGTAAAGCTATTTGAATCATTCTAACATGATATTCAGATATGAACAATGTTTCTGGGGACAGCACATGACTAATTAACATAAGCCTCATTCAGGACTGCTGCATTTAGATCAGGCTTTGTCAGCAGGACTATTGTCTGCATTATATCCTGGTGCCTTTGTATAGTGGTCTCTGAAAGGCTCAAGCTTAGGACACTGTGTAGTCATGTTGTGAATGGGATTGGGGATTATTTTTGGCATTTCTGAGTTCCAGGGTAAATATACAGAGTGCAGTTGTCCTTAAATGAGCCCTACACCATGTTGATTTTAATAACTTACTATTACAACTTCTACAGATGATATTGGAAATGAATGATATTCATTTTGATGGCAAATACTATCTTCAGTTACATAGTATGGCAATAGAGGCAACTTTTTCCTCCCGATACATACCAACTTACTAGGCATTTTATTGAGCATTTTGAAACTATTTTTATTTATAATGAGGTATGAAATCCATTTTATTCTTCTTTGGTTATGTGGAGGAGATTCCTCAGTGATTGCTGGTTAGAAGTTTATTAATTCTAACCAGAAGGGCCAAAAATGTACTGCTAAACATAATTTATTTACTGCTGATTCTTTAAGTGTTGCAGTAACTAAAATGCTTGAAGGGATGATGATGATGACTTTCTTTATTGGAAACTATTTTCAAAAAAACTCACTATTGCAGGCATCTAGTTGCCATCCCAGATACATATTAGATAATATTTCCTATCCTAAGTTTACTTATAGTGACAAAGTTGATTTAGAACATCAAGATTTTGGTACTGGGTATAACAGATTGGTGCTGGACAAAGAAGCCGATAGGGTCCTGACAAAACTAAGGGGTGAACTGTTATTTTTCTCAACAGGATCTCAAGAATGGTAAGTCTAGACAATTCAGATTTGTGACAACCTATGGTAGCAATATAAAAAAGGTCAACAATATTTTAAACAGGTTTTTTGAAGTTCTTGCAGAAGACATTTTTTAATACCATGGTTTCAAATAACATGTAGGGTTTCATTTAGAAAAGAAAAGGCCATGGGCAATGAGCCATACAAATCTGTATATTTTTTTTTTGTTTTCTGTGTGGCAACTGTGAAGTTTGCTTTTATGCAGTGAAGACTAACAATTTAACTTCTAAAAGTCACACATCAGGTATTTGATATTAGGAAACTCATTACCTGCAGTACAAAGTGGGTGACTTATTTGGGTGTATACACATGTATTTATTTATTTGAATGATCTTAGAAGCCCTTTATTTATTTATTAACATTTGTTTACTGGGAAAGTCTGACTGGATAATTTTATCCATTTTCTGTGGAGGCCCAGTGGAGAAAAGCTCCACAAATAAAAGAACAGAAAATATATATACATAGGTGAAAATGGGCACCATATTACAAATATACTGTAACCACATAGAAATATTAATATACATACATTTAGAATAATGCACATATACCATCATTAAAACAAATTAAATTACAATATCAAGTAGCAGTGAAACATGTTGACATGTTATAAGTGCAAAAGTTTATTACTCTCTCATAAAGCAAATGTCAAAGTAGAAAATTCAAACAGTGGATACAAAGTGGAAAAGGAAGAGAGGTGACAGTGAGAAAAAGTTATCTGTTAGAAATAATAAGTGGAGTAGATATGGGAGCCAGGAGAAATAATGAGTAAAAGCAAGAGAAATAGCAAAGAAAAGGAGAGCTAGAATGTATATAGTTATTAGAGGAGAAGGAACTGACATTTTATCCAGCAGTACAGGAAGTGCAAAGTCTGCAGTCAGAGGGCAATTCTTTTAGCTGCAGTTAAATAAGGGAATGAATGATTGTTACGCATTGTCCTCACTAGTGCGAGGATTGTATTCCAGCCTTTTGAGTACAGACTTTGACTGCAGTTTTTGTAAGGCAAGTCAGTAGATTTTTGTCAGAAGATTGAAAGTGAGAATTTGGTTGGTAGTGGTGAAGAGATATACTTATAGCATGGCAGGAAGTGGGATTAAATATAATTGTGTGTGTTGAGAGAAACTGGATATAATTTAGTTGGTGAGATAATTCTAGCCAATTTAGAGTTTTTTTAGTGCAGAACAGTGATGTGTTCTGTGACTTGTATGAGCTGCAAATCTATCTACTTTGTCGTAACACTGTACTAGTTTAGATTTTAGAGTGGCTTAGAGGTTAGTCAAGATGGGAGAACCATATAACAGAGAGGGGAGTAGGTATGTAGTGGTAAGAGTGACTCTGGTGGATGCAGTAGGAATTTATTTGGCTCTATATAACATTGCTAGTTTTTTTGTGTTTTTTTTTTTTTTTTTTTTTTTCTGTATGTGGAGGTCATATTTCAGGTTGTCATCTATTGTAACCCCAGCAGCTTTGTATGGGGCACTTCGTCAACTGGCATATTGTTTAGGGATGTGATCTTAAAGTTATTTTTCTAATGGGTAAGTGATTTGGGGAAAATAAAGGGGAGTCTGGTTTTCTTTAGTTTAAGAAGGAGTTGGTAGTTACAAAGCCAGCTTTTAATAGAGTTAAAGATGTGTTGTGTAATCTTTTCTAAATTTTCTAAGTTGTCTGAGATGGTGATGAGTATATTAATTATAAATAAGGCACAATATCCAGGTGCCATTTTCAGTTTTATTGGACAAAGTTGTCCCCCCCAATAAATGGGATAAACAACATTATTTGGACATCAAAGAAAACATATGGAGATTAAATTTCTGGAGGTGGGCATATATGGGGTAGGTTTACATCAATTGGTGTGACAATAATGGGATAAATATTATTCATTATGTGTTTAATATTTAAAGATGATCTTCAGTATATTGTTTCAATATTTTGGTGGCAAGTTTGTATATTTTTTATATATTTTATCTAGTTTGCGTGGTACTAATGTATACAGACAGTAGAAGTCAGACTTGCTACTCATTTGAATTGTTACATTTCTTTATATGTGATTTTTAATTATTGTTGGTTCATCATTTATTATTATTTTGTCAAATGATATTAGTTGTTTAGATGTCCACTGTTATTCAGTTGTATTTCTGCATGTATTTTTATACCTTTTGTCAGTTTCCAAACATTTTTATGTGGCTGTCTCTTTAAATATCAGTTGTGGCTGATCACTTTTCCACCTGTCATTGTTTAAATTTTGCTCTAATACAACGTCATGCAGGAACTGAAGAAGCTCTGTTTATTGAATGGAAACGTGGTTTGATTTTCTGGTGATGGCCTTGATATTAAAAGTTTGCTTGAAGAAACTCAGCAGTGCTCTCTGTCTCTGTTTGGTTTAAATTAATGAATACTCATTTGTGTTAATCATGTAGAGTTGATTTTTTTGTATATAGTTTAGATAAACGTGAGCACACAGGAAAATTAATGTGAGAATGAAAAAGTGGTGGTTGTGAAGATGTGAGACTGATTTATAGCAGGTTTTGTGAATATGCAAATGTTTGCCCTTTAGGGTTAGAGTAGGGGTTAGGTAGGGGTGAGATTCAGTATTGTACATGTTTTGTGTTCTGTGTGTTCTGTGTCCTTTTGTCTTGTGTAGTGATACTGTTAGGGAAAGGGTTTTAAGTAATGTAATTGTAAAATTAGGGTTAGGAGTATTGCTAGGGTTACTGTTAGGGTTAGCACATGTGTAAGATGGTGCAGGGGATGAAGATTCATAATCTTCCTGAAAATAGTAGCCAGTTTGGTATAAAGCACAAAGAGTAGAGTACTTACATTACACAATATAATACAGAGATGGCCATAACTGATACTGAAATGGCAATGTTTCTCATTAATACAAGTCCACAGATAGTATCGTTATGGCAGGGGACAATGCCAGAAGCATACAAAATCCCTGTCTTTAAATTACTGCAAATTGTGCATGTATGAAAGAAACACAGACAGAATAAAGTATTTTTGGTAAGTGATAAATCCACATTAAAGTAAAGCATAAAATGTGTATCAAGAGTTTATTAAAGGGTCAGACAACTGAGCATTTCTTTTTAATTCTAACTATATTTTGTAATTCTTCAGTGAAGAAACCTGATTAGGTCATATCAGGCAATCTCATTTGACTAAGCTTAATTAATGAATAACATTCTTCAGGAAACATTTTTTGTGTTCACTATAGATACTGCTAAGATTTTGACAGCACAAATGTTATATTCCTATTCACTCTGTGTAAAAGAAGCTAAATATTCCTGAATTATTTCTCAACTAGATATGCCTTTTTATTATAATCTTTCAAATTGTAACTATTTGAATATTATATTTTGCATTCATTTCCAATAAAATTGTGCAAGAAGAAGCTGCTCTCTATCTCTTACTTGTTTAATGTGTACCTTGAACTCTTGCTTCAACTTTTCTCAATCTCTTTTATTCATTACCCTATCTTTAATGTTTTATGTCATTCATTTACAGCTTTTGCTGATGACATTTATGTTTGTTTTCAACACTCCCAAATGATATTCATCCTTCAGATGAGATGTTAAATCGAAGCCCCATCTGCCTGAGGTGGTGACAGCTCAGTTGGATATAAAAGATCATATGGCAACTATCTAAAAGAATAGAGGAAGTTCCCCGCTGCCCTGGCTGCATTTTCTCCAGTAGGTGAAATGCCACTTCATAAGCCACTAGCCTAGTGGGACTAACCCAGTTAATGAAGAATGTTGTTGTTGTTCTTTCGTCTTTTCCCACTTAGGGGTCACCACAGCAGAACTCTGGTCTGCTAATGATTGGCAGTAGATTTTTATGGTGCCGAGGTGCCAGCTCGATGCCTAACCTTCAACAAAGGCATACCCATTCATGTTTGTCTTTTGAATGCTACTCAACCGTGGGGAGGACATGCAGACTCCACACAGAAGGCACCCCAGCCAAGGATTGAACTGGAGAACCTCTTGCTGTGAGGTGGCAACACTAACCGCTGCACCACTGTGGCCGCCCTATTATAACATAATTCTTAAGTTTGGTAAAATCAGACATTAAAGAACTGATATAAGGAGCATTTTTGCATGCTGTTTAATCCTGTCAAAATTGCAAAAATCCTAATTTGTTGAACAGAGCTTTGTAATTTGTTTTCTGATATACTTTCTTATTAGGTTTTACTGCATGAAAGTGCAGCGGTGTGTCATGGCAATGGGTGTTTCTACAGATGAGGTGTATGCTGTTTTTCCATGATTGTGCAACCAGGTAGTTAGCAATTATTAATAAAGGGAATATGTGTGTGTGTGTGTGTGTGTGTGTGTGTGTGTGTGTGTGTGTGTGTGTGTGTGTGTGTGTGTGTGTGTGTAGGGGGGTATGAAGTCATGACCACTTTGGGGTGCAAAGGGGCTTTTTCTTCGAAGAATATTTATTTTTTAGCTATGCAGCTGTTGATTGTAAATTTCAGTGTTTTGAGCTCATTTATATTGGCTTTGGTTATTGTTGCTTCAACTAAATGACATGAATTCATTAATAAGTGCAACATAAAGAATAGTATGTAAGTGTTATGTAAGTGCTGTGTAAGTGTTGTGTTATCTAAGTGTTATGGCTGGAATTCTACTTAAAAGTGACAGCTACAACATCAAAGTATAACATGTATTGATATTTAACTGCTATTTATATAAGGAGGTGCAGTAAACCCAATGGCAAAAGTAAGTAAGTCACTAAAGCAAATGATGAATAATCAGCAGGATGTAAAGAAATTTATAGCATTAAACAATGCTTTAAATGCAGGATAAACATCAACCATTGGCATTCTATGGATATAGGGGGAGTGCTCCTATTTATGGCCCTGGTGGCCTGTATTCAGATAAGTTCAGATATGAATAACCTGCTACCATGACTCTCCATACCATCCTCAGATACCCTGGTACTGGCTGGCTTGCCCATCCTCAGGTGTGGGTTAGAGATTGCCCTGCCTATGTTACTTCATGGCTTTGGAGAAGGTCATGTGTTTGATGTCAGTTGTGTGTGTATGGAAACATGGGCAGGCCTCTAAATGTCATTGTGCACTGGATTTTAGGAGGGGAGGGAGGAGCGATATGATATCAGAAAGTCCTTTTCCCTTGTTAAGATAGGCATGATTTCCCTCATAAAACAGAGCAGTTGGACAAATCACATGGTCAATGAATTGAATCTGAGTGTATTGTTACTGTCACATTGTGATGTATTAGAAATGCATGACTTCCTGGAATTGTTAAGTATAAATAAAGGAGTCAGGTAGTGGGCTGGCACCTGGGTGTCAAAGTAGATGCAACAAATGCTGTTTTTATTACAATTATTTGTGTTTAGTTATGTTTATAGTTATCTGTGTAAGCAACTTAATCATTTAAAACACTAACGTTTAAAGAGTCAGCTTTCGTGATAGAACCTTCAAATACCCATGTAATAAAACAAGCAACAAGGAGTGGCTACATCTTTTGTACATGGCTTGAGCTGTTCAGTTACTGAATTATTTGCACAACAGAACTGCTAGCAATATTCTAGTGTATAAACAACTTGAAATTATAGTAATAACAGCAAGTAACAACAGAAATAACTGCTTTCATGATGTGTAACATGCACGTGTTCTTCATTATCTACAGAGATGTATGAAACTTACAGGGGAAATACTCTACGTTGCAGTCAATGGTATAAATGTGCCACATCCAAGATGGTCACTAGTGTCTGTGCATGTCCATCAATGCCAGGTGGCTTGCTTGGGTATCTTGATCATTGTGAATGCTCCATGCATAATGTTTGACTAAACTATAGCAATACCCAGTCTAAGTAGCCAGACTCAAAGCCAGCCCTGTTGATGTAGATAGATAAAGCTCTGACTATAATGAACGTGAAGTAGTCTGATTAGCAGTCCAAGTACCTGAAGAAACTGGTAGGAAGAGGAAAGGAATGACAAGGTTTTCCCCTCCTCACTTCTCTTTATGGGAGGGTCAGTGGAGGGGGAATGATGAGCTAGTGGAGCCAGCCATTCCAGAGTCCTGGAGGACATCAGTTTTGCAAATGTTGGCCAGGCAAGGTGAATGGCTGGGGGGATACGGGGTTGGCTCTAATTTAGGGGCGAGTCATATCTGAGAAATCATGACCCAAGATTTTCAGTAAGTTATTGGACAATTGCAGCACGTAGCGGATAGGGCTTCCTTGTAAATCCATCAAGGCCAAAGAACTGTGGGCAGAAATGGCAGCTCTCAGATTCATTCTCCACCCAAGTTATATATTGTCAGTCTCACCAGTTGATGACACCATTCTAGTGGGGTTAAATGCCGAGGGGAGTGGAATAAGAGGAAGATAAGGACAAATTTAGGGAGAGGCATATTGCACCAACAGACCAATTATAACACATCTGCGGAACTGAAAAAAAAATGGCATGACTCAAAAATATAATTGCAAATCTTTAAGTTCATTTTAGCTGGGTTTACCACCTAATTTGATATACACCCTTACAGGTTTAGTTCGATTACTCTCTGTTGTTATGTGAATTACTGTCACGCAGGTTACAAAAAGGTTACAAACAGCGATTAGGCAGAGGTTAAACCCATGACAAAAACACTACCTTCACCCATTGACTGAGTACTGTGGAGCAGTAGCTATATTTGAGTAGTAAAGCACTGTATCAGAATCATGTCCCTGTGACTCCGCATTCTTATCATGTTAGCACTAAACTTGAAGGACTCTGACTTTACATCAACAGCAAGTTATTACTAAAACAATAGTAGCCAAATAAATGGCTGAATGAAGTGCCAAATTCAGCAGGTTTAAGGAAACAGAGGAGAGAGGAAAGATGCCTTATGTATAGTGTAAAAACAGAAATTTATAAGGAATTGCAGTAACATTAAAGAGAAGAGGATAGGGTGAAGTAGAATAAAACTCTGGTTAGAATATTAAATTCTGCAATACAAAGTGCCTAACAGGACGAGTTAAATTAAAAGCAGAAATAGATGGTGCAAATGACCTTAGTAGCCTGAAGTTGTTGCAAGTACATAATTCCACATTCTTACACCACCATGTGTGGTTCCAAGTTATTGCCCTCTCTGCCTGGCTGTCAGGATCACTTTTACACTAAGAAGAAGGCCATTACCCACAACGCCATCCTCAGAAATGTGTGATACTTACCCTGCAGGTTTACAGCCATGTCAAGCCTACTCCTATTATTTTTGTTGTATTTCACTGTCATTCTTTGCACAGTACATCATAGCTGCTATTATTTATCCAAATGCTGCACTTTTTTATACCGCTACTTTGCCACAATGTCTAATTATTACATGTACTGCTTACTTTACTCAGTATGCATTGTTCTGTTTTCTCCATGTAATGTATTAAAACAGAACTTTTTTCCTGTAGCCTGCATGTCCAGTACAATAATGTTTTAGTTGTTTACTTATTTATTTAACTAGGTAAACCGACTGATATAGAAGCAGATAACATTTGTGCATGACCATAGGCAAACATATAAATAACAATGTGCAGGAATGAAAATAAAGCAATTATATGAAAAAACATATACACAGTAAATATATTTGATTACATTAACAGCACCGAAAACGAGAGTCAGTATCAGCATACTGAAATGCAGAAGAAGACTGAAATGGTATCACACAAAAATGTCTGCATGCAATGTTGTACTTCCACTAGGTGAAAATTAAAATAAAGCAAGGCGAATCATTTTTATATACTACCATTTTATTGAGTAGACAAATTTTAGATTATTTGTGTTTTGCTTTTCTAATATTTGGACAGAGATATTTGCTATATTTGTTACATTTTACATTTTATTATATTTTAAAATGCTCTACTTTTATGAGCCATATGTTGTATGCAGTTGCAATATTCAAAATGTTAATTATTTAGTGTTCAATAATCCTGCCCTATTATTTCAAAGGGTTGTCAGTAGGATTCAGTCTCAGTATGATTTTGTTAAAAATTTGAAAAAAAAAATTGTTAAAAATCATTTGTTTGTTACTGTTTTATATGCTGAGTAATAAAAAAAATGTTTAAAAAAATAAAGCAAGTATTGCAAGAAAAATAAGTGCATAAACTTCCTCTCCATCCTGAATCGTGCCATATACAGATATACTAGATCTGGAATTTTCATTCCAGTTGTCATTAGAATAATAGATTTCAGACATGTGTGTACATATTTAGTTCAGTGGGACTTTGTCTGAAATACCTAGTAAAAGTGTATTTACTATGTATTCCCCTTAGTCCTGTTGTGATCAGTATACACGCTCATATATGTCCCATTTGTGCCATGCATAGCAGACTGCATTAGGCCTAAAATTGATTGATGTGAATCAGCATGATTAATGGGACACCAGAGAGACTCACAGATACATTTTTAAGTAGATAAAGATAGCTATTTATTATATACTAGGTGTTGTTTTCTGGCTAGACCACCTGATGAAGAAGTACCTTCTGCTTTTCTAGATCTGGTTATATTGTCTTAGACAGCTACTTAGCTTTAATTTACTTTTTTCTTGTTCTTATGCAATAATGCATGAACAGAAGTTAGATTGACAGCCTGCAAATTACCACTTAGAGGTGCAGAAAGGCATGAGAACTGAACCTACTTAGACATTATGCCATCTGTAAAACATTAAGGATTACTGGATGTTTGTGGAACTATGCACTCATGTAAATGGATGGCATAGTTTGAATTTCAATATGTACTTTGATTTACTTTCCTGGTGATGTTATTCCAAATGTTATATTTTGAAATCTTTTTATGATATAATGATTTATAAATTGCATCACTATAAATTGTACTGTAAATAATATTAACTTTGCAGTAGTAATTGTACATGGGGTTTGTATAACTGACAGAAGAATGAGGAACCCAAGAAAACCCATCTGCTAGTTTACATACAGGAGCCTGTACCGTCAACTGTTCCAGTACTTTCAACTGTTCCAGTACTTTCAACTGTTCCAGTGCTTTCAACTGTTCCATTGAAACATAACTCCTTTGATAATCGCGTTGCCACAGTAGTCAGGAAATCCTTCTATGTGGCACACCTCATCACAAAAGGTTTCTCATCCAGGAAAAACAAAGTTATTGTTCCCCTCTACTCATCACTCATTAGACCCATTATATAGTACAATGCCCCTTTTGGCATGTACCTCACAAGACATCTACAACAACTGGAAAGGCTGCAGAAATACCTCACAAAGAGGATTACCGGCCTCAAACAGATGCCCTACGCAGACTATCTCAAAAAACTCCAGCTTTACTCTGTCGCATATCGCCTACTCAGAGACAATCTCTTCCTAACATACAAAGCTATGTCAAACCCAGAGCTGTTGGGCATGCTCCACATAAAGAAATCCCAATCCCTCCGAGCTACATGCTCTAGGGACCTAAACCTTGTCACCACAATAAACAGAACATGATGGAGGGATAGATTCCTGTCCCAGAGACTTCAATACTCTGGAACAGACTACCTATCTATATCAAACAAAGCTCCTCATTAGCACTCTTCAAGAAAAATCTTGATGATTGGATGGAAGATAGGAAATTCACCCCGGGGATCACTTCTGTGTCTCGCCTGGACAGGGGCACAGGAAAATAATTTTCATGGGTGGCAAAAGCCAGGGTACCATTTGGCTACGCTTATAGAAGCCCTAGGGCCAATAGCCTAGTACCTACCTATGAACCTATGAACCTATGAAATGCATCCATCCATTCATTTTCTAGCAACTATCAATAATTATCCTTTTCACCTAAACAAGGATGCCACAGCAAAGCATTAAAACTCAGCTCTGGACAGGATGTCAGTCAACTGTAGAAGGCGCCACAGTGACTAACACTACATGAACTCTTATGGACATTTTGAAGAACACCACTTTACCTACATCTCTTTGGGAGGTGGGAAGAAACCAGGGCAACCTAGCCTTGAACTGAATCAGATAACCTCTCACAGTGAGGTGGCAATGCTACTTACTGACCTATTTGTCTACCCTGTTATAGTAATTTGATAAATGAATTGCTGTGGATTAAACATGTATCCTTTCTCTTCACTTTTTCCCCCTTTCTTACCCTGGTAGGATTCAAAGTTGAAGCTGGCTAAGCAGGACAGATGAGACTTTCCCAGCTAAAGATTGCAGGTCATGCTGTTGTTCACTCAGACGTCACCTGACAGCCATGAAATAACATCATTCTAGTGTGGCTTGGTCTGCCATAGGTCACTTTCTAAGTGGGCTGGGCCTGGAACTATTCCAACAATAGTCACTCACAGAAGATATCCAAACCGCATATGTAGGTTCTTCATAATCTGAAAGAGCAATAGCTGTAGTCCAAAGCTTTCTCAGTTCACTAAGCACCTCACAGTGTCATAGAGATTAAGGCCAGTGATGCTGTGAAGAATCATTATGCTTGTCACTTATGTTTCTTTAATCACTACTCATGGAATGTGACTATAAATGAGGGCAGGGTTAAACATCTGACTGGTAAACTGAAATCTTTGACAACCGATCTCCTGCTTCCCCACAACAGATCATCTAGGTATCCCAGGGCTTTAGCAGCTAACCACATGTTCATTTAACTTTCTTCTTCCCCACATCGTCCCTCAAGAACAAACTCAAGAAGAACTCAAAATCCTTTACTTGCAGCAGCTGTTCTATCCAACTCCTACAAGAATAGAACATTTTGATTTTTTGTGGGAGACGATCATACCCTTATACTTGGATATATCCTGTTAATACTAATGTAGAAAGGGTCTTCTTAGATTTAATCTGAACTCTCAGGGTACCTCATTTTCATTTTGGATCATTATTTACCTAAAACTATACATATTCCCTAATGAACACATCAAAAAAAAAAATTCACAAGAGAGATTTTAATTGAAAGGGTTAGACTGGTAGCCCTGGTTACTGGTTCAAAGAATGATGGGTATATGTCAAGAGAGTAGTTGTGTAAGTTCCAGTATTCATGACAGAACTAAAAGGTGACTGCGACACTCCTCTATACCACCTCACTAATTTATGCTAACCCTAACCATGTCCCTGCCTGTAACCCTAACTCATCACCTTAACTTAGAAAAACTCTTCCCATAACACTACCCCTGCACAAGACAGCTTATATTATACTGCATACAAAAATAAACAAACACTAAATATATCCTGTTATTTAACCCTTACTCTAACCTTAACCCACAAACACTTGCCCAGCAATAAACTTATCTCCTTACCTAGCTCTTACTCTAACCCTAATATGCAAATACTCATACACACACACACTACTATCTCTTAATGCCTAAACTTTCAGAATGTCCAAAAGTTTCAACATTAAAATGACAAAATAATTGAATGTTCAAGATTCTCCTTCCTCTAATTTATACCTCTGCAACTCAAACCACAGTGCACTTGATAGAGTACACTCAGTTTTGGTGATAGTTGCATACTCTAACATTGCTCGACAAAATGGATATCTGTTCAACTAAGGGAAATATATATATATATATACATATATATATATATATATATATATATATATATATATATATATATATATATATATATATATATATAAACAGAAAATAATTTATGTAAGTATATCCACTCTTGTGTACCTAGATTGCATTCAGAAATTACTGACTGGATTAACTTAATATTCCTTTAGGAGAATGATGGTAACATAGAATGTTTTTAAGTGTCAAGCTTTCACTTATGTTTTCTCAAAAAAACAATCTTTTGCTGTCTTGAGGAGAATAAGTGTGTTAAACCACAATTTCAACTGAATTTTAACTAAAATTACATTTTTAAAGATTTTTTTTAAATACAATTGATATAACTATATTGTGAAGGAGAGAATATACCATACTGAATATATTTACTCAGATAAATCCAAAAGGAATTTGTCAGAAAAATATTCATTTATATATATGTCTAAGGCTTATCAGAAGCTAAAAGGGTTAACACATTTTCATTCTATTTTATGTACAGCTTAATTATGTATGAAATTATAAGATGATTTTTCAAACCACAGTATGCTTTCTGAAACTGCAAGATGCACCCTGACCTAGTATTTGCTAGCACAACAAAATTCATGTTTATGCCTTTTGGAAATGTACTGAGAAGCAGGTGATTATCTGCTAGGTCAAGAAAATGAATGAATAGTGTATGAATAGAACAATACTGTTTTCTATAATATGACTGAATATGAACAATCAGCTCTGTTCATGTTATGAGAACATGCACAGCTGCAGAAATGAAGAGATACATGAAACAAAAGACTGCTTGAAGAATCTGTACTTGCTTTGTGCTCGAATTAGCTATAGTACCTTGAATGGTAACATAACATAGTGGGAAGTTGTATCTAACTGGTGGTCACCAAGGCCACGTTGTTTTTCTTAGGAAGTTTTTCATAAAATTGATAGTGCAAGCAGAAAATCATGGACAAACAGCTGCTATGAAATGATGATGTTAAAACTTGTGATCTGTTACGTCAGCTTGGTAGGCAATGTCTTATTAGAAAGTGTATAAAGATGGACTTACTTCCTGATTTTAGTTAGACAAACTCTGTATTAGCACGTTTTTGTCTCCTTGCTGCAAGATTAAAGTGCCTTAACCTGAACCTGCCATGTATTGATCATTTTTGAAGTTTAATTTTCCTTTGACAGATTGGTCCTTCGAGCCAGAAAACTCTCACTCTAGCTCAGGTCAGGTGGCATGAAACCATACGGGGAAGAGGCCACATCAGTTCTTCTGCTCTGAAAGACCTCCGACTGAATTGTCATTCAAAAGAGGCCAGCCACTGTTTCTGATCTGCGATTGGAGGACAAGTCAACGGTTCCAATGAGACGATGAATCACGGAAGCTCAGGTAAGGAGGAATTTACCTTTTCTTTGTTTTAGATCAGAGACTTGGTACAGTATTTGTTTTTGTCAGGGAGATTTTATATAAATCAGGGACAAAAAAGACTGCTGTCTTGTCATAGATCAGGGAAACTGGATAAGTAGGCAGTTATTCTAGATAAACTGTGAAAAAGAGAAAATCGTGGTACCACGTGATAAGAAGGGTTATGTAACAATTTCTAACTAAGTTAAGACAACATGGGAAATAAGTGCAGAAAAAGATCCCGAGATCCGTCATTAACTGAAGACACAAAATATATGCAATTACAACGTGCCGATAACATTAGATACTATACAAAATGGGTTAATAAATACAAATTTGATGGCAAATTAGATAAACCTTCACTTATCAAACTTGTAAAACAACTTAAAACAGACACAAAAGGTCAGGTAAAAAAGCATCGTCAATTGGGAGTTCCTCAGGCACACAGGTGGCTTGAGGAAGCAAACCGCAGGGAACAAAAGAATAAAAATTCAAAAGCAATGTTTTTAGATAAAGAAGACAATAACTTGGTAATAGCATCGGCCCCTCCACCCCCTCCACTCCCCTTACCAGAATATGAAGCAAGTGGACAAGCAGATCCACCTCCGCTATACGCAACTGTCCCTGCAAAATCAAAACCGTTTGTCAGAGGTCCTGTTGAGACTAGGTCTCAAACACGCAACCTAAGAGAGGATATTGAATTGTATGAAATAAATAAAAATTCACAAGCTATGAGTGAAGAAGAGATATGTCCACTCATAGAAGTACCAAATCCACAGGCAGGACAAGACCCAACTCTTCTAGTATATAGACCGTGGACACTGGAAGACATCCGGAAAGCCACAGAGGGAATTCCCCATCCAAAAGTTAATTTTAGAAAATTCTTAGAAGACTTACAGGGCATGAGGTTAAGTTAACATTTAAATGGAGAGGAAGTAGAGAAAGGAGTCAGACAAATCATAGGTCCAGATTGGCACATGATCAGTGGCAACTGGAATCCCCGTTTCGCAGAACATAGGCCACTCCCACATAGTAACGCAGAACTGGATAACAGAGTGAAAGGTCTGACAGACCGAATCTCTGAGAAATGGAGGCCTAGGGCTGACTGGACTTGCATTAATCAATGTATCCAACAAGAAGGTGAAACTGTTGATAGATATTATGCCAGATTATTAGAGTGTTTTAATAACCATTGTGGAATGCAGGTACCTGAAGAACAAACACATGATTCCCCATATGAGCAACAACTAAAGAATGCATTTTTGAAGGGTAGTATTGCACCCATAAGTAGTTTTATTACAAAGCACATGATAGATCATCGTACAAGTAGATTACAGTCATTGCTTGAATATGCAAGACATGCCGAAAGGCATTTTAATAGCAAAAAGAAAAAGAAAACTCAAGTATTTGCAGTAGAAGATGGAGCAGAAGTCTTTGTAGTACAGTCCGGGAAGAAGGGTAAGAAAATGCCCAGGGAAACAAACAATCTGATAAGCAATCAGAGGAGTTTGAAGAGAGAAAGAAAAGGGGTGAATGTTTTAAATGCGGAAAAAAGAGACATTTGGCAAGGGATTGCAGGCAAAATAAGAAGGTAGCCATGGAAGATAAGGAGGGTGAGGACTGACTATATGATAGTCAAGAATCACTAGAAAGAAATGACCTAGAAAAGACAAATGTGAATGTGATAGAGGGAGTAGAGGATGTGATAGAAGAAATAGAGGAAGTACAAGAAATCAACGATGGTGAAGAAAATGAAATTTTAGACTTGGCATTATTGAGCCTAGAGCTCTACTTAGCAGACACAAAACCGGAAGTTACACTTCTGGTAGAGGGAAGGGAAGTCAAATTCCTGTGGGACTCAGGGGCTTCACGGACCCTGATACATCCTTCCAAACTACCAGAAAATTCAGAATCACTTGATTACATATTAGTGAAAGCAGCTAATGGACAGCTGTATCGGGAGCCACTCTCCCACAACATAGCAATAACTGACCCTGTTTCAGGGATGACCCAGAAAAGCAAAATTGTTGTTTCTGCAAAATGCCCAGTAAATCTTTTGGGCAGAGACCTTATGCAGATATTTGGCATAGCAGTAGTTCCAACTATGCAGGGTATGGAAGCACAGCGACAAATGGATACTTTTGTGGTGCGACCGGAGGGTGAAACATTTTATTGGTACAGCCAGGACTTGGTTACGACTGGTCCAGGGGCAGTAACCGAAGAACTGATGAACATAGCCATCAGTAAAAACCCCTCCCTTGACACTGATAAACAGCATTTGTTGCATTGTACTCTATATTACTGTAGCAAACCAGGACCTGATAAAGAATATGAGCAAGAACTGTTTAGAAACCATGCTAACAGATTAGTATTACATAATCTGTACTGGGACACAGAAGGAAACAGTGTAGTGAGCTGTTCATTGCCCCAGGAATTCCTAGCACTTTACAAATCTAATCGATTACCACATGTTAGTTTGACTAAAGATAAGAATGTGAGGTGGGCAGACCTAGGAGAAAAAGTCACAAGGTGGGAAAAACAGACAGAATTAGAACTGTCAGAACAGGGAGCACAAAAGCAGAAGTTGAATTGGATAACACAGACACACCCAGCTGTGCACTTGCAGGCAAGTGAGGACAGCTGAGTAGCACTCTTACTAGAGGAAGAGGAAAAAGCCTTACGAGGCATACCAGAAACTCTCTGGTCAACAGGGAAATCAGATGTAGGACTTATTCGTACAGCAGGACCAGTCACTATCACACCAAAGTCAGCATTTAGACCTCAAAAGAGACAGTATCCCTTAAGAAAGGATGCAGAAGTAGGAATCAAACCTATAATAGCAGCCTTACTTAAGGAAGAATCTCCCGATTCGCCATGTAATACACCCTTATTTCTTGTTAGGAAAGCAAATAGAGAATGGCGTATGGTCCAAAATTTACAAGCTGTAAATGACGCAGTTATACCTAGAGCACCTACGGTGCCAGATCCACACACCTTATTAAATGATTCGAAACCTCAACAGAAGTATTTTTCTGTGGTAGATATTAGCAATGCATTTTTCTCTATACCGATACACCCTGACAGCCAACATTGGTTTGCATTTGCATTTCAGGGGAAAAGGTATACATACACACGACTACCACAAGGATATTGTGAGAGTCCAACAATATTTGCACAGGAAATGGCAAGTAACCTGGCAGGATTTATCCCACTGAAAGGCAGCCAGATTTTACTTTATGTATACGACATTCTGCTGGCAGCCCCCACCCAGCAAGAATGCAGAGAAGATACCATAGCATTACTACAGTTTCTAGCCACTCAAGAACACAAAGTGAACAAAAACAAACTGCAACTTTGGAAAAAGCAGGTTAAATACCTGGGATATGTAATATCCAAAGAAGGCAGAATATTAGATGAAGACAGAAAAACAGCAATAATACAAGCACCCAAACCGACTACCAAGAAGAAATGATGTCCTTCCTAGGTATGACTAATTTTTGTCGGAGTTGGATTCCAAACTATGCCTTGGAATCTGCTCCACTGACCAACTTAATATTCAAGAAGCCTATGGCAACACAAGATTCATTACAATGGACACCAGAAGCAGAATCAGCTTTCTGCAAATTTAAACAACTGATAGCATCCTCATTAGTTTTAGGATTACCGAACTATCATAAACGATTTTTTCAAACTGTAGATTGCAAGCAGGGCTATATGACATCAGTGTTAACACAGTAACATGGGGACAAACAATGCCCCATAACTTAGTATTCATCACAGCTAGACCCAGTGGCACAATCCTTGCCCCACTGTGTACAAGCAGTAGTTGCGCCGCAATGGCAGTGCAAGCTTCAGCCTCAGTAGTGTTGTTCCACCCTCTCACATTGAGAGTGCCTCATGCAGTTGCGATTATTTTACTGCAAGAAAAAGTAGCATATCTTTCTCCTGCTAGACATCTTTCCTGTATGACTATACTGCTGAGCCAACCTCATATGACAATTGAACGATGTACAACTTTGAATCCGTCAACCTTGCTCCCAACCCCTGCAGATGGCAAACCACACTGCTGCCTGCAGGAGATTGAGCAAAAGATACTGCCTAGAAAAAGATCTCATGGATGTTCCCTTGGATGATGCCGAGGTGACATACTATGTGGACGGCTCATGTAGGAGGGGTCCTACAGGACAGAATCTAGTGGGGTATGCAGTAGTTTCTGATACTGAGATTTTAGAAGCAAAGTCTTTACCTCACAACTTATCTGCACAAACAGCAGAATTGATTGCTTTAACAAGGGCATGTACCTTGGCAAAGGATAAACGTGTGAACATTTTTACTGACAGCCAGTACGCTTTTTCTACACTACATGTTTTTGCGCAGCAGTGAAAAAATAGAGGAATGATAACATCTACTGGTAAACCAATTAATCATGCACAATTTATTTTAGATTTGTTAGAATCTATTCAGTTACCTCAGAAAGTAGCTATTTGCAAATGCGTAGCTGACACCAAACAACAGGATAGGATTTCAAAAGGTAATGCGAGAGCTGATACAGCTGCAAAGCAGGCAGCTTCAGCTTCAGAAGTATTTCTTTTGAGTGAGGAATTACAACCATCTTAGATTTTAGATTTAGAAATGTTAAAAACAATGCAGACACTTACTACAAATGCAGAAAAACAAAAATGGATAAAACGAGGAGCATTTCTTGAGAAAGGGCTGTACATCTCCAAAGAAAGAAAACCAATTTTACCATCTAACTTGTTTAGACATGCAGCTTTGTTGAGCCATGGGCAGTGCCATGTCTCAACAGGGAGGATGGTACAGTTAGTGAATCAAGTGTTTACAATGTATAGATTTACAAACTACACAAAAAATTTTTGTGCAGCATGCCATGTTTGTAACAGGCATCATGCACAGGGGGCACTGAAGCCTAAGCAAGGGAGTTTCCCTACACCACCGTATCTGTTCCATACTATCTGTATGGATTTTATAGAACTAAACAAATGCGAAAATAAAAAGTACTGTCTTGTCATTATAGATATGTTTTCCAAATGGGTGGAAGCTTTTCCGACCAAAAATCCAGATGCAGCTACTGTTGCAAAAGTCCTCGTTAAAGAAATTATTCCTAGATTTGGCATACCGGAAAAGATCTATAGTGACAATGGCATGCACTTTGTAAATCAAACCATACAACAATTGAGCCGTTATTTCGGGATTTCCTTGAAAAACCATTGTGCATACCACCCCCAATCTGCAGGATTAGTAGAGAGGCATAATGGAGTTCTGAAAAATAAGCTTAGGAAATTGATTAGTGAGACACAAAAGAACTAGGTGCACTGTCTGCCTCTGGCACTGTTGAGCATGAGAACTGTTACGAATGCAAAAGGGTTAACTCCTTTTGAAATACTGTTTGGGTGGGCATATTATACACCTCAGTGGAAACCTCTCATGCCTGCAGACCAGGAGGCTGACAGTTCACTTGCAGAGTATATGAGGCAATTTTTGAATAAAAATCTTCTGCAGTTAAATTCTGTTTCAGATAAAGGACAAGCCAGACCATCGGAAGCAGCAGTAGTCCCAGGCACATGGGTCTGGGTGAAGGTTGTGAAGAAAAGAAACTGGAGTTCTCCAAAGTGGGAAGGACCGTACCAAGTGCTACTGTCAACAACCACTGCAGTCAAGATCGCAGAGCGAGCGTCCCGGATTCACTGTAAATTGGTTAAGAGCTTTGAACTGGACAAAAACCTTGTTACTGTTATACAGCGAGAACAAAATGACCAGGTATAGAGTAAACAGGGATGCAGAACAACCTCAGAAAAATTGCATGATCATCCTGTTAGCTATATTGATAACAGTGATCTTTTTGCTGTGGCCTTTCCTTTTTCCAGCCACACGAGTTGAACTGAACAAACGTGATGCATTACTCATAGACTGGCATCCAAACTTTAACACTTACCAAGCAATGAAATATGTGTATGCTGAGACTTTTAATGTTTCGAACTGCTGGATTTGCACAGCTATACCAACAGCATACGGGGGATTATTAATGACTGCTGTTCCCCTAGGGGTCAATGAGACCTGGGAAAACTTGATTTTTGATACTACACCTGTGAAATCACAAGACAAAATAGCATTGTACCTACCTGTTACACAAAAAGGAATTGTATGTTTTTATAAAAATGACACTATTCAGGTGGGTTGGAGCAATTGCAATGTGACTGTTTCTTATAAATGTTATATTAAGGCTAATAAGGCAGAAACTATCTGTGATGCAAACTATGACTCGTATCTTGAGAGAATGAAAAAGACTGTTAGTGAAATACAACATAATCCTTTTCTTTTGAAGCAACTTTCTATTATTGACAAGAAAATGTTTCATGCAGGGTGAGCATATATCAATATTAAAGTAGAGAATTGTTATTTTGTTTGTGGGAAAAAGGCATACAAATGGCTACCTGAGAATTGGTCCGGCAATTGTTTTTTGGGTTACCTGGTTCTGGCCATATGACATACTGCAGCTTTGCCTCAGGGGAAAATTCAAAATGTCAGGGAGGTCAACAGTAAACCTAGAAGTCCAATCAAGAGACTCGATAATTCAGTGAGATGAATCGAAGCAGGGTGGAGAAACCATAACTCCATGAAAAACAAAGATAAACTGACACATATGAACTTGAGTGACACTATTATATCATGGGCAGGCATAACCCCTGCATATGGCACAGTGAAATCGATTTGGGAGCTGAGAAAACTGTCAAAACTTCTTAAAGTTATGAGCAATGCAACTTTTTTTGCTCTCGAATTAGTGACTGATGAACTAAATGCTATGAGAACTGTGGTGCTTCAAAACCACACCGACTTCACCCTAGTGGCGAGAGGTGGTATGTGCACTTTAATCAAAGAAGAATGCTGTTCATATATTCCTGACAACCAGCATGAGATAAACAACCATCTTGAGGTGATCCAGCAAGTGTCGACATTGACCAAACCAGGCCCAAACCCTCTGACGGACTTTTTCCAGAATTTGTTTGGGGGGGTGGGGCTCCATCCTAATGAACATCCTGATTGCCATTTGTGTGGGATTACTCCTATTAGGAGCATGCATTTGTTGTGGTATTCCCTGCATGAAAAAGTTAATCAAAGATTTTATAGACATATCAGTTTCTGAGACTTTGTATCAAAGTACTGAAATTGAATAGTTGTTGAAAACTGAAATGCTTTCATAAGTCTAAACTAAATGACTCTCTTAACTGCAAATCCAGAATGGAAGAGGTTAGGAGAAGAAGTAAACTGTTTATGCTTTTGAAAATAGAATGAAAAGTATTAACAGGGGGGAAATGTCAGAAAAATATTAATTTATATATATGTCTAATGCTTATTGGAAGCTAAAAGGGTTAGCACATTTTCATTCTATTTTATGTACAGCTTAATTCTGTATGAAATTATAAGATGATTTTTCAAACCACAGTATGCTTTCTGAAACTGCAAGATGCACCCTGACCTAGTATTTGCTAGCACAGCAAAATTCATGTTTATGCCTTTTGGAAATGTACTGAGAAGCAGGTGATTATCTGCTAGGTCAGTAAAATGAATGAATAGTGTATGAATAGGTTAGGTTAGGTAGGTAGGTTAGTACTAAGCTAACTGCCCTTGCGAGCCATTTTAAGCCTAGCCAATTATCCCTTGTGAGACTCAAACCCTGCACCTTGTGTTTGTAAGGCAAACACCTTAACCATTAGGCCACCCTCCCATCCCTATTTTCTATAATATAATACTGTTTTCTATAATATGATTGAATATGAACAATCAGCTCTGTTCGTGTTATGAGAACATGCACAGCTGTGGAAAAGAAGAGATACATGAAACAAAAGACTACTTGAAGAATCTGTACTTGCTTTGTGCTCGAATTAGCTATAGTACCTTGAATGGTAACATAACATAGTGGGAAGTTGTATTGAACTGGTGGTCACCAAGGCCACGTTGTTTTTCTTAGGAAGTTTTTCATAAAATTGATAGTGCAAGCAGAAAATCATGGACAAACAGCTGCTATGAAATGATGATGTTAAAACTTGTGATCTGTTACTTTAGCTTGGTAGGCAATGTCTTATTAGAGAGTGTATAATGATGGACTTACTTCCTGATTTTAGTTAGACAAACTCTGTATTAGCACATTTTTGTCTCCTTGCTGCAAGATTAAAGTGCCTTAACCTGAACCTGCTGTGTATTGATCATTTTTGAAGTTTAATTTTCCTTTGACAGAATTATTAGAATTACAAGTTTGATAAATTTTCATTGTATTGGAATTAAAGAGCAGATAATGTAATAGTTTCCAATTTGAATTATAATCGGAAGCTATCTAATTAAGTATGATTTTAAAAGTTGCTACTTTTACATACATTTCTATATCTGGAAAATGTATACCACTTTAGTTCTAAGATCTGATGTCATGTTAAAGAGGGATCCTAGTTTTCTTTGGAAACAAAAAAGTAGTAATTTTATTGATTTTTCCATATGAATTGTATTTATCAGAATAGCTAGACTTGAGTTATATATACTTTTTGGTAACAATATCATTTTAAGTAGTTGTAATCTGTCTTCAAAATATATTATTTGTATTTGATTTCATCATTAGGTTAGATATAGTTTCTATTTTTTCTTATAATTCAAATTTAAAGTTTCTTCTAAAATGTTCTTTATAGCAGTACCTAAAATATGTTAAGAATGAGGGTAATTTACCAATAATGCTAATTTGCTTTATTTGTATTTTTCCTTTTCTTTATAAATAAAATTTTTGATTTCATGATGTTAAAATACAGGCCTGAGAATTTTTGATATTGTTTAATAATAAGGTCGAGCTCCTCTAGTTATTCTTTGGAATTTAACAAAGTTATCATTATGTCATCTGCAAATATCTTGATTTTGGAATTTTAATCATCTGTAATTTCTATACCTTTTATTTTATAGTTAAATTGAATTGAAATTGTTAAAATTGCAATAGCTAGAGCAAATAAGATAAGGTTTGCTTGTAAAGTCTCTTTTGCATATGGCAAATTTTCCTTCACCTGTATAACTGCTTTTGTTAATAGTTAGTGGGAGTACGGTTTATATTCTTTGTAAAATACAGACATGTTAGTTAAGCTTATAAACCTTAATTTTGTTTTCACCTGTATATTAGCTCTTATCCTACTCTTGTTGCAAATGTTATGCTAGATGTCATTTTTACATTGTCATATTTCCTGCTATATTTTATTTTCTATTGTTGAGCTTTTCTTCCTGGGCCTCCACTGAAAATGGGCTTCTAACCCAGATGGACTTTTCCAATTACCAAATGTCAAATAAATAAATAACATAAATAAGGAGCATCATAAATTTGTACCACTAGTTAAGGGAATAGTCTCAGAAGTAAATGGTTCCAACTTGACATATGAATCAAAACCAAGGCAGAACCTCCAAAATAACGAACCAATACCCACAAAACAAGAAGGTGGCATGTTCTGGAATAAGGATGCTCAGAGAATGGAAAGGCAGTGACTGACCAAGTTTAATTGCTAGACTTTAAAAATAAATATCCATGTAAAGAACTCATCATTACCAAAGGACTTTATCAGAGCATGAGTTGGTGAACAAGTGCAATAGTTTAAATAATCTCCACCCGATCAACCATTCCAAAAACATTAATTATGTAATAATAGGACAGTCAATAAAAGGCATCATCAAATGCTGGATTAAAATGCTTTAAAAAGAAAACAATTTCATACAGTCTTTGTTTAACAGTACACATAAAATACATAAAACTGAATAGAATATTTAGTATATTACCCCAAACAATCCAATACATAAATAAGTGAATACATTTTATGAAAAATGAAATTACAGGTTGAATCTTAGTTTTAATGCACATTTTCATTCAAACCAGGCTTTACCGTTGTGCTGAGTCATAACTGCCAAATTAATAAATAATCAGTATCTAATACTGGAATGTATCTAGTAGATGTATCTGATGTAACTTCCAATCTAATTTTGTTTATTAAGCCATCAGGGTATTTTCTTTGTTTGAAAATTTCACAAAGAATATTTAGTTTCTTTTCAAACATTGTACCATCAGAAGGTACCCTTGTAGGATCATTCACACAATGCAGAAATGCTTTTTCACCAGTTTAATGTTAAAAAATGAAGACAACAGTAACACAATTCCAAACAAACATACGCTTTCATTTCAAATAGACTTCATCAGATGCGAACTGAGTTTTAACAATTCACTTTTATAGTTCCCCTACCATACAAAGTTCATTAATTAACCAATCACACAAGGAAAAGGGGTTTGAAGTGGTGTGTATATGTTTTTAGTGCAAGAGATTTCTTTCCCATGGAAGGAAGTAGCTGTTTTGAACATTTGCGGTGTAGTGAGGTCACTGATTGCATGTCGATGAAGAGGCGTTCGATGGAACGCCTCTTCAAGCATTTAATATAGACCCATATATATATATATATATATATATATATATATATATATATATATATATATATATTATATAAGATGAATTGTGCAGGAAAGTCAAATAATTTTAATATTTTAAATAAGGAATACCAGTTTATGGAATCATAAGCTTTTTCAATATTTAGTTTAAGGAAAAGAGCTTCTTCTTTCAGATTGTTTATTACATCTATTTGTGTCATTATTATTTTAACATTATCATATGTCTTTTGTATAAAAATTCAGTCTGATCTATATTGATTATTTTAGATAAAAGTTATTTTAGTTTAGCTGCTAGTCTAGACATAAAATTTTGTTGTCTGTATTTAGGAATTAAATAGGAAAATAAGAGGAGCATAGCTGAGGATTTTTTCAAGTAGTGGAGTAATTAAAGAATCTTTTCAGGAAGGAGGAATTATTGTGTTTAATTGAATATCTAGAATAATTTTGCGAAAGAAGTAAATAATGTTTTGAGGGAATATCTTATAGAATTCAGTGATAATTGTATCAGTGCCTGTAGCCTTATTAGGTTTGAGTTATTTTATTTTATTCAAAACTTCTTTGAAAGTAATTTGTTTAAGTAACTTATTTTTAAGTTCATGTTTATTTTTTAATGGTGAGTGATAAAAAAAATAAAATTATACTTGAGTCATTTTAAGGACAAATAGCAATGTTTGGATGTGGAATTTAACCAATTTCTGTAGATATTTTATTATTTTATTATTCTTTATTTCTAAGATATGGCTAGCTCTGGATTGTATTTTAACACTTTTGGATAAGTTATGCATGTATTTTGGTGACATAGCACAGGAGGCAATTTTTATTTTTTTATTGCTAGTGCTGTGACAAAAGTTCCGGGTATTTTTTAATTAAATTTTCTATTTATTTTTATAGATTTTTGACTTTCTTTATATTTAGCTTTAACTGTTTGTAGTTCACCTTGAATATGTAATAGCTCCTTTCTCCACTCTTTACCGTTTTATACCCAGATAATGATTTACAACAGATATAAGCTTTAAAGGAATTCCAAACAATAATTGTACTGACATCTTCTGAATTATTGATTTTGCATAATGAAGTCAAGTTATGAGATTAACCAGTGTTTAAATTATTTTAGTTTAGTAATATAAGCAGAAATTATAATCATTAATGATAAATTTTGAACGTTTATTTCAAATTTAAAAATATAAAAGAAATAAAGAAAGAAAGAAAATACGAGCACTATGACCTGAGGCAAGACAATGGATGATGTTAAAATGTAGTACTATTGAGATAGCATGAGAAATTAAAAGATTATCCATCCTGGTTTTGGTACCATAATTAAACATGTAATTTGTAAACTTGAAAGATTTATTATCTGTCATATAGAATGCATTCTTTAAGATAAGAGTTTCCATCCAAAGTTAGTCTTAAGTTTCTGGAAGCTGTGGTAGTATTTAGTAGGCAATTAAACTCACCACCTATTATTAAATTTCCTTTAGCATTATTCTAGTGATAGGTATAGGTTAGCTAAGGTCCAGAGTTTGTTAGTATATTTTATAAGACACATCAAACCTTTTTGATATTTCCTTTTGCTTATAACCTGAGGTGGTTATATATTACTTTTTCCACAAAATCATAACTCCTGTCCTTTACTTTTATTTATTATTTATTATTTTATTTATTTATTTCCAGTTTGATGACTGGGGAAGTCCACTGGGCCCAGGGAGCCCATTTTCAGTGGATGCCCGGGGGAGAAAAGCTCCACAGTACAAACTACAGATAAAGATAAAGAAATATTATAGTCAAAACAGTTTCAAATATAAATACATGTCAAAGTGAAAGATAAAAAAAAAGAAAAAATATTATTTACAAAATTTGCTTAGAACAAAATAATCTGTGGGTTAGCAGATATTTAGCTTGATGCCTACTTAGTAACCTAGAAGCACAAGATGTAAGAGACCTAGGTAGGTAGAATGCAGTTACATTTCCATTTAGAGGAGAGGTAGGAGTGAAGCTTAGTTTTAAAGTTATCTTTGTTCTCTGTTGTCCTTAGGGAGGCGGGGAGAGAATTCCATTTTCTGGCTAAGGAAAAAGAGAGGAGAAGTTGTCCTGCAGGTTTCTTAGGTTTATGGACAGTGATTAGGTTTTGGTGTTCTGATCTGAGTGTTCTATTTGAGATGTATGGGGGTAGGATGCTAGTGAGTGTGGGGCATGTGGTGGGGTTGAATATTAGCCTGGTGGCTGTAGTAAGTTGGAGGTAGTCCAGATAGTCAGGGAGTTCCAGCCAATTTAGAGAATGGAGGGCAATACAATGATGGGAGGTGTGTTTGGCTTTGGTAACAAATTTAGAAATTTTGTTGTAACAATTTTCAAGTTTGGAGGAGATGGTGGAAGATTGGTTGGTTAGTAAAGGGTTCTCATGCATTAGGGAGAGAAGGAGGTAAGTAGAGGTGAGTGTAAGTCTGGTAGAAGGAGAGAGGAAGTGATTGTTTCTGTATAGCATGCCAAGTTTTTGGTGTTTTTTTTATGTTTAGATGTATGCGGGTGTCAAACTTTCGGTGTTCATCTATAGTTACACCGAGTAATTTAGCAAAGGAACAACTTCGATAGGAGAGTTGTTTTGGCTTAAGATTTGGAAGGAGCTTTTATCAAAAGGTAAGGATTTTGAGGGTGGGCATATTAATATTTTGGATTTATTAGCATTCAGAGAAAGGTGGTTTTGGAGCATCCAGGTTTCTGTGGTTGAGAAAGCAGTCTGAGTCTTAGCTAGAAGTTCAGGGAGGTTGGTGGCAGAGCAAACTAATGTTGAGTTGTCTGCATATTGTATGACTTTGACGTTGGGGATGGCAGAATCAAGAGTATTGATAAAGATATTGAACAACATTGGGCCGAGAATGGATCCCTGGGGTACACCTGTAGGAGTGAGTAGAAAAGGTGAGGTGCCTTTTCCTCCATTTCACAGCCTGCGATCTGTCAGGCAAGTAACTTGAGAACCAGGATAGGGTGTTTTGGGAGAGATTTAGGTTTGAAAGATGGCTCAGAGAATGGGTATGGGAAACAGTATCAAATGCTTTGGAGAGCTCTAACAGTACTGTTGATACTATGTTTCCAGAATCATGGTTGACTGTATCTAGGAAAGAGAGTAGAGCTGTTAAAGTGCTATGGCCAGGTCTGAATCCATGTTGGGTTGGAGTAAAAAGTTGTTTTGCAGTTAGGAAAGGCATACATTGGAGGAGAATACATTTTTCTAGGATCCTGGAGATTGGGGAGAGGATAGCTATGGGATGAAAGTTGGAGATATTAGTGTTTTTGCCTTCTTTGTGGAGAGGAAGAATATATGCTGTCCGCCAGAGTTTGCAGACATAGGATTCCTGTACTGATCTGTTGATTAAGATGCTAATAGGGAGTGCGATCCCATCTGCAGTAGACTTGAGAAAGAATGAGGGATGTTGTCAGGGGCATTGGAGCAGGGTTTTAATTTAGAGAGAAGTCTTTATATGAAGTTGATGGATATGAGTTTGAGCTCAAACATGGAGGGAGAGTGGGGATCAGAAGGTGGGGGAGGACATGGGTGATGTCGAATGTTGGGGAAAGAGGTTGTTCTTAGGAAATGTTTTGGATAATTCTGATATTGAGTTGATAAAGAAGGAGTTGAAAGAAGAGACTATTTCTAGATTGGATATGCTGGGGTCGGGGCAGGGATCATTTTTGGTAGATTGAAATAATATTATATTATTATATTTGTTTTGTTTCCAAAAAGTTTCTTCTGAATGTTTAACATGTTTCTTGAAGAAATATAATTTGTGCTTTATTCATTTCAAGATGTTTAACACAATTGCTCCTTTTTGAGGGGTTGTTTAACCATTTAATGTTTAAGGATGATAAAGTTTATTCCATGGTAGAAGATTAAGATACTTCATAAGGGATAAATTCCCGTGATATATATAAGTCAACAGCAAAATAAGTCACTTTTTATTTAGTTGATATATATATATATATATATATATATATATATATATATATATATATAAAATAACATTATAGGCACGACATAGAAGTGATATTTTACTAAGGAAGATTTAACTATATTCATGGAATTATCAGAATTCCTTTTCTAGAAGTAAGAAACATCCTACTAGACTATCCCTTTCTCACAAATTTTGCCTAAAGTTAGAAGAATTGAGTTAGCATAGAATATTATTAGAGCCCTACAGTATATAAACTACTAATCTGGAGATTTTTAACAACAGTAATTAAATAACTTAAGCATGCATATATTTAATGTTAGAACATAAGTTTATAATGTTAAGTATTTCCCTTTGATGAGTAAACATTTCCACATCAAGAATAAGTATAAAGTATTTTTAGCAATAAAACACAGACAATTCACTTCACACCTCCTAATTAAAGTTTATTCTTGTTGCTCTTCATGACTTCCTAATATATGTCTGTGAAGCAGGTTTAGACTGTCCATACTTCCATACAATTTAATGAAAAACACTCAGAGACTTCTTTTCTATTAAATACCTACCTTTGCTGTGAGTTTCAAGCTGCTTACATGTTGAGTCTTCACCCATTCCATTCTTATATATCTCACTGTAACAGGAAGTACAAAGTAATTCACGATGTACTCTCTACATTTATTGTTATAGTGTGATATTTAAATTTTTCTGTTGCTTTCATAGAAGAAAGAAAAGAACTGCTGTCATTTCCTGCCTTAGGGAGCAACAAAAGTAAAAGCTGAAAGGAAGAGGTTGACAACCTTCTCCAAAGTGAATCACAGTACAATCTCCTTACTACAAACTCACTAGTTTACTGATCAAAACTTCACATCACTTTACTACATTTTAAGTAGACCCAATCCATTGTACATGTACCCATTGTGGACATTTTTAAAAGAAGTTATCTACATGCAAATTCAGATAAAATAGAACAGACATGCATATGTTCCGAGACATTTAATTGCATGTTTACTTAAACAAGATCTGTATCATTATGAATAAAATATGTGTATTTAAATTGCTCAAGCCTTGTTCAAGCAGAGGCTATTCCTAAGTAGAAATGTTTTTCATCTATTTTTCTTATGCAATTGATAAATGAATACTGTGTCTACGTATATCTCACCCACCTGTCTAATCATGAAGTTAGTGAAAATGCTTTTATGTACTCATACTGAACACTGTAAGAAGAAAACCAGACATCAATCTATTCAGAAGGAATGGTTTGTCTATAGAATATATATTTCAATTGTTATTAATATATTTATCAATCAATTAAAATAATACCTAATAATAATGCATTCAAATACATTCTTCCATCCTGTGTAGTGTTCTTGCAAATAGCTTCCAAATGCTTCTATTCCATTTTCTAATATCTTTAATAGACTTGCATGTTAAAAGTGAAGAATATGTTAACTATTATTAGAAATGTGCTTGAAGAACCATAGTAAGAATCTAATACTAAAAATTACCATAATTGACTTCCTTAGGGTCCAATAAAACTGGAAGTACCAAGGAAGAGGTGTGGAGACCATTTCTAGAATGGAGCACATAATATCCTCTTTAGAGCCAAGTTACTCATCTACTGATCAAAATTTCAAATTAATAAGTATACTTGAATTAGATTAACTCTCAATCTCTTAGCACAACAAATCTAAACAAATCTAAAGATAGCAGTACAAAGCCCCCAATATAGGGGCAAATTTTAAATATTGCTCTTATGAACTTAGAAAGTTGCTAGAAGAAAAGGTCTTGTGTTACCTTCACTGTCTAAAAGATATGAAGTCTGAAACTCAAATGACTATCATTATTTTGTAAATTCAGTCCTCACTGATTTATCAAAAATCCAGAAAAATCACAAATTTTATGAGGAACAAACCAAAAATATGGGACAAAAATCTGGACATTCTGTAAAAATCTGTAGAGTTGAGAGTTATGGATTCATGCTATCTCTACATGTGTCTACTGTGGATAACTTATGAAAGTTGCCCACATGTGAATACAGGCAACATGGAGTACTGGATCTTCTCAAGGCATTTAATGTTTGCTTAAGTAAAACTTGTGTTATTACTAATAAAGTGATTAGACATTTTGTTCAAATAGAATTATCTCTTATGTAGGAATGCTTCTTATCTGCTTATACTGGGTACTTAAGTGTAAGTGAGATTCATGCTTATAGGCATCATGTCTGTGTGTCTGTCTGTCTAGCTAAGAAGCTATTGTAGTTAAAACATTTTTTGTGTGTGTGCTCATGCATAAAGTGGGAAAGGATAAAGCCAAAAGCATTCAGTTCAAAAACAATGATACAACTATGGATGATATCTATATAGTCCAATTATTAGTAGTAGTGTTTTCAAATCATTTCTATATTTATCAGACAACTGACATGCAATTCACAAGTAATGTATTTAATTTATTTTCCTCCCCCTCCCCTTCCTTTCTGTATAGTGTTTTCACAAATATCTTTCAAATACTAATATTGGCATGTATATATCTCTGACATAAGTTATAGGTCTGCAAGTTTGAGGTATGCAACATACATACCACAACCAGAATTTTACTTGAAAAGAAATCATAGTAAAAACTTTAGCTAAAACTTTGACTAAATGAAGGCAGTTCATATTTAGTTTAATGAACTAACTGTAACTATAGTGATTAGTAAATATATTATTGAGTTTTCTTATTGCCTTTATAATACGGAAACAGATTTATATTTGACAGCATAAAGTTATTTATGATGAAATCTAACATTATTTACCTGTGTATATTTTAAATTGATGTTAATGTAGTTGGGGAAGTTGTTTTCTTTAGTATAGAAATATAGGTTTGAAATTATAGTTTCCAGTATAAGAATGAAGCAGGTTCAATGCAAGTCTGTCAAGTGTTTGTTCATTTTGAGAACTCTTGAAGGATTTTGATGATGACTTTGCATTTTGTTCAGTCTTTTGTTTCTTCTTTCTAACATTACTCCAAGCTGATTTTTCTGTGGATCTTCTCAAGGTAGGAGTTGTCCAGATCATGCCTTCAGCGAGAAGTATCATAGGATCATAGGAGGTTACTAGGCTAATGGCCCTGGATTCCTTACAAGCCTAGCCAAGAGTTTATCCCCAAAAAAGAAACCTCAGTCAGCACCTGTCGGCCTTGTCAATGATGAACAAAGGTGGATCCTCTGGATTATTTCTTACTTAACAAGTTGCTTTTTCTACATTATTGAAAGTTCTGATACCATTTGATAGATGAATTCCTACTCCTCTGGCAGGAAAGATTATTTCAGCTTTTATATTGCTTTGTTTGAGTAAGTTTACTAATGACCAGTAGTTTTTTTTATCATTTCAATAATTTTCATCGAGTAGTTATTCTCAAATTTTATATTATAGCAGTCATATTTAGAGGTGAATTTGCCCATGCTGTTTTTAAAATAAGTTCTTTGTAAAGAAAAAAAGGAACTTTATTACTATCGATCCTGCAGGTGATAATGGATTATAAGGTACTGACTATATCTATGGCTCAATGAACCTTTTCAATGCCATAAGAAAAACCTTCTGTAGGATTAAGAATTTAAGAATCCGGGACGACAAAAAGGAGCCTATATCTTTACCTTCTGTTTTTTTGTGCCAAGCTGAATGTTTCATCTTCTTTCCCTGTTTTCCATGTCATCTATTTTGTTTGTAGCCATGTATTTTGTTTTAAAAAGAAGTCTGTTTGCATTTCTTCTAATCTGAGTCATCCCTACATATCAATTAAAGTAGTTTCTATGTCCTTAATTTTAATTTCTTGTTGTTGAATCATTCCTTTAAAAATATCTACATGTTTAAGTCTGTTTTCTCTTAAGTTTTATAAATTGTGTTGCAAATCAACTATTTTTAAGGATAACTCCTGAAGCATAGACATTACTTGCTGCAGGTCTTTTTTTATTGAGGAGTGTGTATGTAAGTACTTTCAGTTGCTCACATTTCACAGTCTGTTTGTGGGTCTCCACAATATTTTGACAAGAAAATGTTGAAAAATTTTCACAATTTTTGAAGTACGTAGAAACAATTATAGCTGAAGCAACTAAAGTAAATTATCTCCTAAAATAATATTTTCCTGGATAAAAAGACTAAAACTGCAGAACTCTGACAAAATTGCTACTTTCACTTAGTCATTTAGACTGTACCCTTAATTATAGATGTTTCCCTGATTAAAATGCTGGGGTGGATTATATCCATGCAGACTTGAGGGAGATGCTAGTATTTGCAAATGCTTAAATGTCATGGATGCCATTTAGAAGTTGAAGTAATTATAGATGTTTGCATGGTTTAAAATTTGAGGTAGAAGATTTCCATGTTGCCCTCAGATAGCTGCTAGGGGTTGAAAGGCTGTAACTACAGGGATATTTTTTTTTCAGTTCATTGTAATTAAGAGCACTTAACTATTTTAAAACCCAGGCCTGGGGACCATCCATATAGCCTTCTGATATATACTTGGGGATGAAAAGGCTTGCACCAGCTATACCTCTGATAAGCTCTTGTAACAAGCTGTACCTCTGAGAAATTCTAGCAATTACAGGCATTTGGCTGTTCAAAGTAAGGGGGATGATCTCACCACAGCATTCAGATAAATTCTATTGTTAACAAACTTTGGTATACACATACACCATTTACCTATTTCAAATGTAGGCTGGAGCATATCTTCATGGCCTCCATATTGATACAGAGTCTGTAAAGATTGACCCTATGTACTTCTTTAACAATCTTTGGTAATTATAAGCATTTGCCTGGTTCAAATTCAGTAGTGGAAGACATCCACATAGGCTTCAGATAAATACTGGAGATTAAAAGACTGAGAATTAGTTGGACAACCATTACATGTCCTGGTAATTATAGGTGTTTGTCTTGCTCAAAATTAGGATGGAAGACATCAACACAACCTTCAGATACATGCTGGCTTTTGGAAAGGCTAAAATGTAAGGGGCAGCTTTAATGGACTCTACAAGTTTCAGTTTTAAGACTGGCATTGAACTACCGATTGACAAAGTGAGATATCCATTGAATATTCTGGAA